>NC_058021.1:4178155-4478155 GCF_019176455.1 Solea senegalensis | reverse complement strand
GCTGCATCTGTATGTACACAACAAAGGGTGTTGGAGAGCAGACAAAAGCTGAAAATGTATTACCATGTCCACTCCTTGACAATAAGTCCAAGGCCCCATTCAGACCTGGCATTAAAAATTCGTCCTCAGTGATTGGATCGCCATTGGACAGTATGAATGTTCACATCTGACAGTAAAGCGCGTCCCAATACGTCCACTGTGACCACATATGATTGGATTTGGCTTTCCCTGTCCTTTATTCAATTACACTGTTGTCAACATGTTTGCGTATGTGTGTCAGTCTGTGTCTGCCCGAGAGAAAAACGTTGTTTGAGTCAATCAAAACTCTTCTCACACTGCTGTAACATAACATAAGATTTCAATCATTACAAAAAGAAATATTATGATGATCAGTGGCAGTAGCTACAAATAAATACATGTATGAGTGCTGCAGTAATAAAAAAAGAAATATAAATATCTGTAAATCTAAATCTTGTGATCAGATCTATTGACGCATTCAGGATGGATTGGGAGTGTTCAGAACTGAACTCAGCAGGACCTCAACCTGAATTGATTGCATCAATCACGTAGAAACATTTGAGGCTAGAACTAAAGAAGAATTTACCAAATCAGAGAACATGTGTGAGTAAACAAAGAGCCACCTAACTGGAGCTTGCGAAAAAACAAACAAAAATATGTTGTACTAAAATGAGAGACATATTTGAATGAACTGATTGTAGTTGGACCGACAGACCTGCAGTGGTTTCCAGAGCTGCACCGTGCTGTCATCAGATGCGGTCACGACAGTCATTTCCTCTGGGTTTACCTCTATGTTTTTATCTGAAAACCAAGTATTTTGAAAAAAAATAGATTAACATCAAACAAGGCTTTATGACTCAATGCACCAAACAGTGTGAGCAATGTGATTTCCTTCATAGCCTTTTGAAGTATTGAGATAGTGGCTTGGGCGTATTGATGTAGTAACGTGGGCTTTGGCTTCAGGGCCCCTTGACCTCTTGCGCCCGGTCGGCTCATTCAATAATCCATCCTTGCTCACATGCCAAAAATGTTTTGGGGCTCCCCTTCTAGACTTCTGGCCCTTGGTAGACCCCTGTATTAATATAGTCAAAACTATAATATAGTCGCTATTTACACCAAACCAGACACCTTTTAACCTTAAAGGGCACTGAGATCACAGATTTATTTTAAACTTTCATATTCAAAGTGAAGCACTAAGTGTGGTTTACTGAAGTTAAATTGAAAAATAATACAATTCATTCATTCAATCATGTCACTTTAAGTTATTTAATATGTTTAAAAAAACCAACTAAACAAAAAAAAAAAAACATTCGATTGGGGGCCCCCTGGTGGCTTAGTTAGTTAGTTTGCTTATGCCTCGGGCTGGCCCTGAGTGTGAGAGAGGAAAAGAGAAGCAAATAGAAAACAGATTTACTTGTGCTAGTGAGGACAGAGCAGTGGTGTATACGCTGTTTATGAGCAGGAATGTGGCAGATTTCTGTGCTAGTTTTCCAGTTCCACACGTGCAGTGCTCCTTCTGCACAGCCAGAAACCACAAACTGCTCCTGCACACAGAAACAACACAATAGCAAGTGAGCACACAAATTCCTTTATAAAGAAAAAAACTTTTCCCTAAAACACAAAACCTGAAAAGTTAACCAATGCTAAATGAAACAAATTAGATGGATACATGGACATGTAAAAAAAATAAGAAAACAATCTAATGACACAGGATTACAAGACTAAAAAAATAAGAACAAAAACAATAAAACTACTACAATCAGTCATTAAAAATGTGTTGACAATAACAATAATAAATATAGGTAATACAAACAAATAAGGACACCTCAAAACTAATGTACAAAAACTGTGAAAAATTACATTAACAGATGAAACATGTGCTATATGGTGTCACTATAATCAAGTAGTAAATACGTTTCACACAGTAATTTCTGTGTCTTTTACTCTACCAATACATCAGATATTGCAAAAAAAGAGCTTTGTGATCAGAGGTAAATAAGATATGTTTATTTTTCTTTAGTGAATTTTCTCACCAGACAGCAGACTGAAGTAAGAGGACTCGTCCAGGGGATTTCCCGGAGCTGTTGGCCTGCCTGCAGATCCCAGAAACAAAGCCTGCCATCGTTTGAGGAGCTAATCTGGAAGAGACAGAAGTAGACAAATTATTGGAAATGTCTCTTAGGTCATATCATAATGTAACCTCTAACTTGGGGTATTTACAGTTCCTCATGACACATGTGGAAATAAAACGAAGAGTCATTACCACACAGTCTGGAGTCCAAACACAGCCTGTGATCCAGTCTCTGTGAGAGTGAAGGAGTGACTTGATAAGAACCGGAGGAGACGCTCTTATGTCCCAAACCATCAGGGCCTGAAACAAACACACAAGGACACACATTCCACTTTCAAATGAATAATAATATTACTTATTATTATTATTACTTATATTTATATCTTCGTGGGGTCAGAAAATTGTAAATAAAACCAATTTGTCTGGGCCCCAAAACTTTAATGATTTTTCAGGGTTAAGACCTGGTTTTAGGATTAAGGTTAGGCACTCGCGTCGCCCCCTTAATGGCATGGTTTAGGTTGCATCTCCATGACAAAAAAAAGTACAACCACAACATGGAGTGACTAGTGACATGTAAAGCAGTTGTTTTCAGTGTAACTCCTGATAGTTGTTGGGAGATTAAACCACGTGTTTAGGATTGTTAAGTAGTTTTAACTGATCTACAGTTTGGCACTGTTCGGCTTGATTTCTGTGTCGGATGTCTCCGGAGCATCAGACTCCTCTGTTAAATATTGAGATTTCCTTGTTAACTGTTGGCGATTAACCGACGTTTTTAGGATAGGATTGTTAAGTAGTTATAACTGATCTACAGCTCGCCACTGTTCGGCTTGATTTGTGTGTGGGACATCTCTTCCTGTGACGGCACTTTGACCAATCAGTGGCCGGCAGTCTGACCAATCATCGCATAGTACCTACTCAGCATGCTTTTGGAACCTCTGCTGAGCAGGTACTAAAAATAGTACCTGGTACCAGGTACTATGCTAGTGGAAACGCTACTTAAACCGTACCGTGGCGAGGCAAGTACAGCCGGTGGAAATAAGGCATTAGTTGTGATGGTTAAGTTTGGGGTAAGGGGCTAGAGAATGGACTATATCAATGATGTGGCATCACTAAGATATAAAACAAGTTTATGTGTGTGTGTGTGTGTGTGTATTGATTCATTCTACCTGATCTTTTCCACCAGAGAGCAGTTGTCCACCGTCAGGGCTGAAAGACAGACATGTGACTCCGCCTTCGTGGCCTCTCAGCAGTGCGTAAGGCTCAACACAGGGGTCGTCAGCCAAGTTGCTCAAAAACCACAAAGCAATGGTGAAGTTGTCTGAGAAACAGAGAGGTGCAAACAACAAAACATGACTAAAAATGTGGCACCTGAGAAATCTATCATACAGCCTTGAAACAAATAAAAAAAACACTTTTGTTCTGTGACTGTTTGGACATCCCACCTGAAGCTGTAGCCAGGTAAGTGGAGTTTTGAGCCAGAGCAAGGATGACCCCTGATTGCGCCGAAAACACTCCCAACATTTTCAGGCCGCTCATCTCCCCGTCCTCTCCTTTTTCTTTCTTCCACACTCTCAGGCGTATGTCGCTTCCTCCAGACACCAGCAGCTCAGGTTCGGTCTGCTCTGCATCCAAGACGACCCACGACATGCAGAGGATGGACAAATCCATGACCGTGGAGGCCCAAATCAGCTTACCTGAATTGAAATATGATGAATTATGGTCAATCAATGTAACATCCTTAGTATATCTGTGTAGAAAATCTAATTTTGACACTACCCTGTTCCATTAATAAAGAAAATAAATAAAGACATGTATTTACCAAAACCCTTTTACAACATTTGTCTTGAAGTAATTTTCAAATACAGAATCAAAGTAAGTTAGCAAATACAGACATGTGTTATTAAAAAGTGTAAAATAAAATTCAAACAAAGGTCAGTGACAGTATCTTAAATCATGGCATATTATTTAGTCTGGACAGTACTTTTTTGCTTCAATATTATGCGACTGTAGACTGTATAAAAATGGATGTATGTGACGTTGATATTGATTATGTATGTATGTATTCAGGTTTTCTTCAATAGAACATGATATCACTTTTGTAAATGTTGTTTCCATTTAGAGGAAAATAATGAGGGGACACCTGTGTGACTGACAACTGGTATTGTCCAGTAGGAGCCTGATTGCAGGTGATGTCTGTGAATTTCCAGCTTCAAAAACAGATGTAAATGTCAGGCTTCACAATGAGAGTTCATTTTTCAGCTGAACTACTATGTCCATGTTTATATATAGTCTATGGTAGATACAAATACATTTTTTTAAAAGCCATTCCTCCACTACCATTTGCAACTCAGTGCTTTCCAGGAATTTTCACAAACATGGTTATTTCTCAACACTCAACAGTGCAAAATCACCTGACTCGAGGTTAAAGACTTTAATGCCTTTGCCATGGTATCCCACAGCAGCAATGTGTCCGTTCACAGCCACGCACAGTGCAGCAGGGACAGAGTTTTCAGTCTTCAGTTTCTTCAGAGGAGGCTCCTGGTCACACTGAATAACACAAATTGATATTAGGACAAAGCTTTCACTGGACATCCATTCTTCAAAATCCTTAATAACCTTTTTTTTTCTTCACTCTCTGACTGCTCACTAATGATGTTTTAAAACGTGTATCACCCCGAAGCAAAACAGTGGCAATGAAATGCCTGTGTCATGGTGATCAGCTATGTGACATGAATGTAAAAAGCAGGTCAAAGTTTTGTATGAAAGAGCAACAACTTACTTGATCACTTTTTAACTCAGTGATGGAGCGACCGAGTCCTCCTGACCACAGCTGGAGCTGTTTCACAGGAAAACAAGAAAAAACACTAAGAAACCAGAGCCATCAGGAGATGACATGTTGTATTTTTCCTGGCAAATAAAAACCAGCCATAGTAACACATCTTAAAACCCATTTTTATTCTTTGGCTTTCGACCCAGTATGAGACGCCATTTGTGTTTTAATTATACTTTCTACAGTATTTCTTTGTTTTATTGTACGTTTTATTGTTTGTTGTTAGCCCTATGATGTAATTTTTCTATATTTTATTTGTCTTGTTTATTTATCTCTGATGTACAGCACTTTGTTTCAGCTGTTGTTGTTTTTAAAGTGCTTTATAAATAAAGTTAGATTGGATTGGATTGGATGTTAAATTTGATACCCTTTGTCTAAAAATGTAATCCTTATTTTAGCATGTGACATTGCTTGGCTGTAGGATCTGTAGTATATTATATATATATGTATATTATTTCTGGTTCAGCAGTAACTATGTCAGTAAAGTAAATATATTATTATGATCCAGGTTCAGACTCACAGTGTGATCTGAGCCGGCGCTGAGCAGCATGGCTCCTCCATCCAGGAAGGTGAGGACTTCAGTGGCTCCAAGGTGAGCCTGGAAACATCCGACACAGGTGGAGGTGGGCACTGACCACACCCGCACCTCTCCAGATATGGAGCCGGAGCAGAGCATGGAAGAGGAGGAGGAGGAGAAGGAGAGACTACGCACTGAGTGCTGGTGACCAGACAGGGGCTGTGGAAACAGGAGCGTGATTCATAATTAATAAAAAGACTCATTACAAAACAAATATAGACCATACACTTATAAACAAAAAGGGTTATTAAGAATCTTTTACAGCACATTAACATTTTAAGACAATGGATATTTAAAAAAAGGATAATTTAAGGGGGAGTTTTTCATTTTCTTTTTGTGATAATCAAAAGTAAACCTTGGGTTTTGGCCTTGTTCCTCTTTTATTTATTAATTTTTCTTTACTCTATATATTTTAGTGTCTGTCTTCACTGTGCACTTTTTAAAACACTACACAGTTCCTAGAGGATAAATTAAGATGTTTGTGTCAATCAAATCTGAACTTTAGGTGCATTACATTAGATTTTACAGAAATATTTGTCCTATTTGTGGAATTTCCATTTGATAGTATACTAACTACTACCAAGTCCTATAACACAGTTAAAAAATAATGACATTTAAAGGGGGATTTGGGCATATATTATCCTTCTTTTCACACCTTTAATTTGAAATAATTAGATCAAGCTGGCTTCAGCTCCTTATACAAGTAACACACAGCATTTCTCTCTTCGCTGTGACTCACAGATTGAGTTTTATTCTGGAGCCAGTTCCACACGATCACCTCCCCATTCCAGCACCCAGCAACCAGCAGCCGACCCTCGGGATCAAAGGTCACACAGTTCAGTGGACTGGAGCTGGGCAGAGAAGCCACCTCTTGACCTTTAGCCGATGACCAGACCTGATGAGCAGAAATATCACAAAACATCAACCAGGATGGATAGAAAAAAAAACAAAAAACAAAACAGCTGATGGCACAATTTCATAACAGCAGATATTCACATCTCCATTATAAGACTAGTTTTTCCATAAGTATCATAATTTCTGCTGTGTTTGCCTTCTCTCTCTATTTTTTTTCACTTTATGAGTCACAGGAATTTTAGTTTTTGTTTGCTTCCATTAGGTCTTGAGAAAGCGATATACTTTTATAGCAGTAATCACATACAATAAATGTGACTTAAAAAGGCCACTAACTGACAAAATTAGCAGTGAAATTCAAGTATACAATGAACAAAATTTTTTATATGAGTTGTTTGGGACCAACTTTCAGCGTGAAGTCCAGAGACACAGTTGCAAGGTGCTTATCGTCTGCAGTCACATCACTCGCTGTTATTGTGTTATTATGGCCCTCAATGAGAGCAGTCCTGCAAAATAAACATCACTTTGTTAAAGCATCAGTGACCTCTTTTGTATCTAAAGAAGAACCAGAATGTTGGACAGTCTAAGGTGTAGTTCTTGGATCCTCCCACCTGCAGCCACTACTGACGTCCCACATCTCTATACGTCCATCAAAGGACGTCGTGGCGAGATGTCCATCCTTCAGAAAGATGCCGCTCGAGATGCCATCGCAGCTGCTCTCCAGCGACTTCACCATCTGTTCACGGGCAGGAGAAAGATGACATTAATTTAAAACATCACATATTGATATTAGTGTGTTTGTGTGCTGGAAATCTTACTCAGGGTGTATAAAATATAATTTTGGTTAATGATCAGCTGGATTTAAGATTAGAGGAACCCACTGGGCCACATTCACCAACCATTTTTAAGAATGTGTTCTTCCCATATGACACATAAAACCCTGAAGAGAATCTGTGTTCACACCTGTCCCGTCTGCGTGTTGATGACGTGCAGCGTTCCCTCTCCAGTACCAACCACCATCAGCTCCCCGTCTGGACTCATGACCACACAGGTTGGTTCAGAGGAGAAGGTCGACACAAGCTCACTGCAGTGAAACACACAAGAACACTGATGCGCTAATGACAAATAAAATTTAAAAAATCAGCCGAATGTGTTATATTTAAAGGTCCAGTGTCATCTGACAGTAAGACTCCAGATTTTCACAATTAAAAGACTACTCCGCTCGTTTCTCCCTTTCCAAAGCACATGAAGGCACTGCAGTGGCCGACACATAACAGAAAGGTTGCTGTTCTTTTTCAAAATGTAAAACACAGACCCTGACTGTCTTCTTCATTCTGGCTGCTGTAAAAAAAGTGATAGTATGTCCATGCAAGTCTTTCATAACTCTTCTTTCACTCACAAAAAAAAGCTGTTGTCAGTAAAAAGTCGAACAGTACAACGCAAATTGGTGAAAAGTTCACCAAATAACTGATCGAAGCAGGTTTTCTAGGACACTTCCGTTAACTGTATGGCAAGTTCGCAACATTCCTCTGGCCAGAATTTAACCAGGTAAGAATGTTTCACACTCAGACAGGAACGCCGTACGTGCTCATGCCCACACTCTTCTGCAAGCCATGGCTGCATGTGCACCAGATGTGGAGAGTCGAGACCCAGAGCTCTCCGTTGTTGAATCCACTCCACCTCCTAGGCCTATTTACAGTGCTGAGATGTTCCAACTTCCAGGTGGCCTATGTAAATGTATAAATGACTCATTCTTGACAAAAGGCAAAAGAGCTGTGTGTGTGCGCACATTTGAATAATATTTGGGCTGTCAATGAAAAAGTACTTGTCCGGCTGAATTCTGTCGGGCGCAATTTTTAAGGGCCGATTACAGCTCTAATCTGCTTACCTGGGCTCAGCAACAGTCTTATCTTTGTTCAGCCATTCCACTACCCTGATGCCTCCTTTTCCCACCAGGCCTTTTGCCCAGGTGTGAGCAGTGGTGCCTGGAGGCTCGTTGAAGGCCTGCTGGATGAAAAGAGCAGGGTAGGAAGAGAGCAGCGCAGAATGGCGTAGCAGAAAACTCCAACAGTCCTCTACACGACCCTCCAAGTCAGCTGAGAGGGTGAAGAGAGGGTGAAATGTGAATGAGGACTAAAACACATTTTGACAGGAATATTTGGGTAAAATGCAATGTGAACTCACAGGAGGTTGGAGACTTGCGAATCTTATCTGCAGGAGAAGCAACATTTCAAACAAAAGAAGAAAATTGGAAGGAAAAGCATTTAACAAAAATCACCCAAACTATCAACAGTATATGTGCCACATTTATCATTATGCATACTTACAGTGCAGGCTGTAGGTTTCCAGGAGGTGGTGCAGGAGGCCTTGGTGCACACAAGCATACAGGAAGTAGTAGTTGGACAGCAGGGAATAGAGAGCATCCGTCTGACCACTTTGAATCTGATCAAAGCCAAATACATACAAAAGTTAAAATCTAACTTTTATCAGTGACTGGACTTCTTCACTTAATGTACGCTGTGCCACAGGTTTTTTTTTAAAAAAAAGCCCATTAATGACAAAACAATGTGTACTGCTTCATTAAAGAATCATATCTGAATTACTTTAAAGGTCTAGTGTGTAACATTTAGGAGACTTTATTGACAGACTACATAAAGCGTAAAGGCTTCGAAACAAAAACACTTTAGTTGGAAGCTTAGAATGAGCTGTTTATATGTACTTTAACGGGGTGTTTCCACAGCAACCTAAACAGACAAATCAGCTGAAGCACACATGTCACATTTTGAAGCAGATGCTAACTGTGTAAAATTACACACTTTCTAAAATGTGATGGCCACCATATTCTGACCCAGTGAAACTTTATTTGATGCAAAATCATCAACTAATATTTAAAGTTGGGTATACGTGTCTGGAAAAGCTGGAAATAGCCGTCTAAATTTTGTAAAAGGCAACCGATACATCCTGGCTAACATATGCCAAGGCTTCTGAGGTGTCATTGAGAGCAAGGGTATGGTAGGCATAGATGTGAAAAGGCTTTTCACAAATAAGGTGTTCATGTAAATGAATGGTGACAAACCAGGCTTAAAGGCAGGTGCATAATGGAGTTGGTCTCAGTGTGAAAGAAGGTCTCTGCTCCTTGGGGGTCAGCGAGCGTCCACAGGTGAGCTGTGAAAAGAGGCACAATATCGAGCGAACCACTGCAGTGACTTATACTTAAGTTTATTCATAAGAAACAAAGAGGGTTTAATTTACCAGCCAGTGCGAGGTGAGCTTTGGTCCTGCTGCTTTCTTTTGGGAGGAGAAATTCTTCAAAGGCCTGTTTCACCACAGGGTTTGTTAGAACCAGCCAGTCATCAGTGTTGTAGCAATGAGACGGATCGATCAGACTGCAGGAAGCAAATCAAATAGATATAGAAGTGATAATAACACATTAAAGCAATTACGCATATGATTAACCCACACACATGTTCTGTTATTATGGTTTCCTCCTGATGAAAACCAGGGGCAATCACATCTGCTATATCCCAATTATGTTTTCCCAAGGGTTTAGCTTTGAAAATATATACATAAAAAAATCTGTACTGTAATCTGTAATCTTGTACAGCTCGCAGCAGCACTGTTTCTATTTAATACAGGGGCAATTAAACTTTAGGAAGCTGCTGCGCATGCACACTCACACACACACACACACTCGCACGCAAGCACCTTTGTAAACTCTGCACCATAAGGGTGAAGGTTGCCATGGGGACGCGTCCTTTGGGCTTCCTGGACAGTTGAAGCACTTCCTGCCATGACACCTGCTCGCCACATGAGGACAGGTAATTGCACGTGTTCAGGACAGAGTACAAGTCTCTCTCCCTCAGGCCTGTGCATCAAGAATAGAACTCAATCTCAAAGGCAGCTCTACAACAACGTATAATATATATCTCCCTGATTTAAGTTGTCTTACCATTGGGGCTGACAGTGAGAGCTGCCAGGGCCCAGCGGAGTCCCAGCATGCCTCTGTGTTGAGAGCAGAGCCTGTCGAGGCTGTGCTGCACCAGCTGGCTCAGAGACTGAGGTAAACCTTGCACAGTTTCCTTCAACTGAGACATTGAGAGAGTAAAAGTCTTAAATCACAGGTATTACCCACAACACAAGCTCAGCTCATGTGTAAGTAGCAAGCTTCACTTTACTATTACATTGGTCATAAATGTTGCAAAAAGACTTAACTTATCTTATTTTACTTTGGTGAAGGGGGCTAAATAGTATTAAATTGTATTTACAAAGACAAATACAACTCCATGCATGAGTATGTGTATGTGTATGTGTGTACTTGTATCTGTTATCTCTTAAGGACCTTTTCGAGCATAAATACCAACCTTGTCTGGACCAGTAGTCCCTATGGGGTTCTAATGGTTCTAATGAGTCAGAACCTCATTTCTGAGGAACTGGTTGAGTTAAGATTTGAATTGTGGTTAGGTTAAGTTTAGGGTTAGCGGTTTACTGGTTAAGATTGGGGATTAAATATAAATGTGTAATGAAAAAGAATATGAAGAATATGTAGAAGTCTCTAGACAAAGAGAAGGCAGACCTTATCAAAGGAAGCAAAGTTCTTGAGGTCCTCACAGGCCAAGTGCAGGTAGAGAGGACTCCCTGCTCCTTTCTTCATGATCAGGGTTTGGAGCTGCACAAACAGAGCATACATTTAGAGGGAAAACTAAAAATATATCTTAAATACACACACTAAACTGTTTCTGTGGAGAACCTGGTTGTTGAAAGCAGAGTCACTGAGCTTCTTCCCAAAGGTGTCCAGTCCCCTCTGAACTATCTTCTTGCGGTCTGGCACAGTGAGCTGTCCCAGCGAAAACAGGAAGGTGTTTCGCTTCTTGGCCAGGGTTTGCAAAAGAGCAGCTTTAGACGCGATGCTTACGACCAAACAAACACTCTGACAGGAAAGAGAGAAAGTACTTTTACCACAGAACTGCTTTTGTATCAACACAGAATTTAATAATGTCATCAAAATCAAAATCCACACTTTGCTTATTGTGTTACGCTGCTCACAGACAAACAGAAAAAGCATAATCTTCTTGGCAGAGGTAACTATCCATTTGACTCACCTTTGTAAGTTGCTCTGGTATCCAGTCAGAACTGACTTGACCTCCGTCGTCTCGGACTTCATCCACCCCATCAATGATCAGCAACAGAGGTTTGTTTCTCTTCACGTCGCTCCACATAGAATGAAATTCTGACAGCAAATCTCTGGGATAAGCAAAATCATATGTGATCGCCAACGATATTGCAACGGCTTACTCATCTCAACTGTTTTGAAGAAAATTAAACATCTAATCACTTGTAGGAGTGGGGAAGAGGCGACTGCTGCTCAGTATCTTTAAATTTCCTGAACCACTGAATGAGGCAGCGCAGAAGGTTCTCAACAGAGCGTGCTGATTGGCTGGCAGCTGTTGAGTAGGAGATGACATCACAGGCGAGTTTATTCCTGGACTCGACTCCAGTCCTGAGGGCGTCTGCGAGGGCAGCCTGTGTGCAGACAAACGCTGTAAATGTTTTGGAAGAGTTTATTTTTACTAAAGTGTAAAAGTGTGTCCAGTGTGTCAGAATGGTGAAAACTGAAGATTCCAATAAAACAGAGGATCATCGCAATCGGGACATCCCTACAGATGAGTCCAAGTGAATGTTTGTGACTTATTTAAAAGGATTCCCTCAAGCGGCTGGGTCCTTTACACATTTACCATGAACACAGTTTTTCCTTCTCCAGGTCCTCCCTCCACAATCATCAGCCCTCCTTTCGTCTGGACCTGTTCCACCATCTCCACAGCTGCGGTTAGTAGCTTCCCTCTGCCAAAGAACTGCCTCTGCAGTGCTCCCTGGTGCGCCTCCTGCTCAGTCACATCTGCTGCAGCCTCAGCCTCGTCGTCCTCCTGCCAGATAAGGAAAATGATGAAATGACTGCCCTTGTTCATTTGAAATTACACTTAAAATAGTACATAAGTACATAAAACTGGATTCTTGTAATTTTAATGGTTTCATTAAGATTATTTGGGTTTGGAAACTAACTAACTTCCACAAACTGTTTCATGACTGCGACCCACAGATCTTCCAGCACAGCTTTACCAAAGTCCTCCAGGTTTTTCAGATATGGTTTTCCTTCCACAACACCACCCCACTTGCATGAGTAACTGAGACACAGAGACAGACATATTGATTGATTGGCGGTAGAAGTTTTTTGAACCGCTATAGTGATATTATCACTGACAGGACTCACTTTTCAGTGACCTTGACATCACTTTCTCTGATCATACTTTTCAAAGAGGCCATTTTAGCCTCAGCCCCCTGTGATTCCGGTGCAAAGTCCGATCTCCAAGCGACTGGAACTGACCTGAGAAATGGTGGAGAAAAATTCAATGAGGATACAAAATACACAGTCATTTAAACTGTGAAGGGAAAAATCAGTAGGAAATGTGATGAATGACTATACGTACGTGGTGATATCTGGATCTCTGAAGAAGCAGAACATTCGCTGGTGAAATGTATCCGGGAAAAGAGCCTCAAACTGACGGATCTCCATCTCTGTCATGGACAGACCTGCTGGGGCCGATTTTAGCTGCACACAGAAGAAAAGCACAATTATTCCCTTCATTTAATGTGTAAAATTATGTAAGATTATTCGTATGCCACATGTGAGATAAAATTGATAATTGATTAACTATTGAACTTCTGTGATTATCTTTGAGAAAAAAAACTCAAACGTGCTATGTTACTGCGGTTCTACATTAACAGCAGTAAGCAAGTATTTAATGACAAATCAAATGCTGTACATATTCTTTTTCTTTTTATTTCATCACTTCTGCTCTTACCCATTTGTACTGCGGCAGGTCAGGGAGGACTGGTGTGGAAGACACCAGGCCATACCTCTCCCCCAGGATTGCCACCATCATCTGGCAACGACACACCTCTGACAGGCACAGCTCTGTGGCTCGACCCGACTCCTCCTCCGTCACACCCCAGCGCAGCTCCACTTCCTGCAGGTACAGGCAGTGCGATGCAGCCCGACGCCGGAGCTCTGGGAAGACACTCCGCACCAAGATGTCACGCTCGGCGTGCATGTCTCTGAAGGTGGAGGAGATAAACACACGCACACACCGCCACCTGGTGAAGAAGGAGGACAAATTTGGTTGTTTTATGCTTGATTATTGTATTATTTATTTGCTTCATCAACATCAGAAATAAAAATTACAATCAAAATGACAAAGTAGCAGAACGACTGTATCATTTAATTGTTGTTTACTGTGAATAGCTTTCTCTATTTAAACAATTGAATGCATAAAGGGAACTGGTGTCTTGTTTTCGTCTTTCCCTGCGATATTTCGACACTGCACAATCAGAGACTGATGCATTTTACATCACGAGTCATGGAGGCAAGGTGAAAGCTCAGCAGCTACATAGTGCTAGTAAAGTGAGACGGATGCAGACAGTTGGACTATGGCTGTAAATACAAAGAAGCATTATAAAAGTTTATAAAAGTAGATTCTGCTTGTAAAAATAATCCTGCATGTTCAGAAGGGCTGCACAACTAATAGCGATCATGACTGTGGCTGCTGTTACAACAAAACATGAATCTAAATTTCCTGAATCCAGTCACCTCTAGAAAAAACTTTACAATATAAAACAGTTACCAAAAAAGTAGAAACAAAAGTCTAATCCCAGCTTGTTCATAGGGTCTAGAATATTTTTGTAATTACTCAGAAGAAGATGTGAACACAAGTTTCTATGGTGTTTTAGAAAATGCAGGGGAAAAATTACCTCAACTTGGGGCTGGCTGGTATTGGGACAACACTGTTTGTGGTGTGAGGACTTTTTGCTCCTGCAGGTGGTGGGACCTTATATAGTTTGTCCAAATGCTCCACATGATCCAAAAGCCTTGACGATCCCCGTTCTGCCACAAACCTGGTGACACAATCACAAAATAAACACTTACTTATAGACAGCAATTTCTCTTTTAATAAAATAGATTCAGTTCCAAAAGAAAAACATGTTGTTCATCACTTTTTGATGAGAGTAATATTATAATGTAACATGTCCATTAAAATGTGACAAAAAACTAATATTATTACATTTTAAAAGAGTAATCAGTAACTTATTAAACATCCTGAGTAACTAAGCCTAAGGCTCACTAATTGGAGATGATCTTCCAATCTCACATTCGGAAGGAAATAAATAAATGAAATAGATTCCTACACTTATGAATATATCATATTCAGATTGACAATATATTTTACATTCATTACATGCAAATCAACTTTAGGAAGAAAACAAGATATTGACAAGATGCTTTACCTCAGGATTTGCTCACTGAAGCCCTTAATCGTCATAGTGTTCCTGTCAAATACGCAGTCATCGTACCTGGAACTAGTCAACACCACAGTAGATGCATTACAAATATGATAAGAACTGGAAAAGTAACAGGAAATATTTTTAAAGTTAATGGTTATTATGGATGTTTTTCAGCAGTGGTGCTGGTGTCCATGAGGATGTGGCCAATATTAAGTCATAAAAGGTTTTGAATTAAATTGCCCAATATTCATTAGAGATAATTAATCTTTTGTCTTTTATATCTTAATAATGCGGCTTTTGGTGCTCACTTGTGCAAGTTAAAAGTGGTGACCCGACAACATCAATCTTCATGTGAATTTTTAGCACCCATGCTCAATAACCCAGCAGGAAACATTCAGAGTCTAATTTTCAGCACATTTTGTTCAGCTACTGTCAAGCTACTGTTATTGGTGTTGGCTTCTGGGAGATGACTGTACATGTGGCAAAGAAAAGAAAATATAGAAGAAAAATGATACGTTACCCCTCTAATAACATTTTCACAAAGAGGGCTTTGTTGTTTCTTTCTTTCCTGTAGCAGTTGACGATGTAGTTGACATAACGGTTCCAGCCTGTACCCACAACGATGATGTTGTCGATCTGAGGCAAGTAAGTGACTTTGAGCATTTCATGGTCATGCTTTCAGAACTGCCAACGTTATGATTTATGATTGATCAGTTCTCTAAATTTTACCAGCTTCTAAGAAATGAATATCTTCTGTGTTCTTTTCTCCATATGACAAAAAAAATCATAAAAAAATATATATATATTTATGGGTTTATGGAGAAAACAAGACATTTGAGAACATCATTGTTTAGAGGTTTGAAAAACACTGGCCAACATTTTTCAACACTTTATGGAACAAACAATTATTAAAGTACAAACCTTGTTTTTCTCAAATATTTTCGGAAGATAATTATCATTTCTGTCACTGTATGCCACCTGCTCACATGACTGTGGAAGAGAAATGCTCATTAATAAAGGAAATACTGAATTAACAGACATATTGCAACATAAAAAACATTCCCACTTGAGTTAACTAGCAGATAAAGTACAGCAGGTATGAGTGGACATCAGTGTGAATGACAGCAGATATCGTACGATAAGCGCTAGCCAAATCTTGATTCTGGAGGCCTCAAAATGAGAGTTCAAATACTTATGAGTGATGTCACAACCAGTTGCCACTATATACGGAGGACAGTTAGATAGATCAATAGCTCGATAGATAGACAGACAGACAAAGAGACTTTTCATTTAATGTTAAAAAAGAAAGAAAAAAAAAGTTAAATCCTGACCTTGATTTGCTTCATGACGATTCTAACATTTTCCAAAAGGACATCAGACTTCAGCTTTACTTCTTCAACATGTTCCTCATTAAGTAAGTAGAGCTGGGAGTCCTCGGCACTGTTCTTGATCATCAAAGAGAGCAGAAGTGCCAACTCCATCAGCTGTGGGAGAAGGAGAGGGCGAGGGGGAGAAAGGGGGAGAGAGAGAGAGAGAGAGAGAGAGAGAGGGGGTTTTTTTGGCTTTCATTGTTGTTACTGCCAATCTGGAATAAAACAGGCCTTTACTGAGGGAGTGGGCTTGGACTTCTCCTCCTCCTTTTTCTTCCTTCTTGTAAATGAGACCTTCTGTGCCTCCTCCTCTTCCTCTGCCTCCTCCTCTTTCTTCTCCTCATTCTCCTCCTCATCCTCCTCCTGGTCCTCCCAATCGTCATCCTTCTCCTCTTCTTCCTCCTCCTCTTTCTTATTCTTCTCTTCATCTTTTTGCTCAGGGTCCGGCGGGAGACAGAAATCAACTTTCTGGCAAGAATTCCCAAAATTGTAACGTAGCATGTAGCTGGAGAGGAGTATAACGGTTCGTCCAGGGAGTGGGGGCACGTTGTAATGGCAGGAGATCTGAACCGCCGTCTCCAGAGCTTTGAGGTAACGTTGCAAGAGATCAGTGGTGTACAGCCTCTGACTGGACCCACAGAAAAAAGCAAATTACTCGACATATTCCTCATAATTAAAAAAAGTAAAACTGGTACTTTGTTCTATCTCTCAAACCTTTTTTTAACAGACAAGAAGCCAAATAAAATAATTTCAGTGACACTGACAAACTTAACTAAAACTGACACCAGCAACTCACTAATAAAAGTTGGAACAGAGACAGGTTTATCAAGTGGGTCACATCACCTCAGGGAATTAGACACCTCAGGGAATTAGACACTAACTGTTTTGCCCCTCGGGCAAAACAGTTTTGCCCGAGGGCTCAGTATTCACACACATTCAGCAGCACAGTTTCCACACTTTCTTGAGATTTCCCCCTAAATCCCTTAACTTCTCACAACGTTATGAATTGTAGATGATGACCGAGTGTCTTTGAACGGACAATTCTTTCACAAAAGTTTGTCACCAAATAGTGAAACACGAACCATCCTTGCTTTCTACGACTAAGCCTTTGGTGGATGCTGCTGTAATACGCAACCTCACTTGTTACCAATTAACCTGCTCATTATAAACCTGAGAGAACAATATAATGTGTATCACCTTTTCATTCTTGTAAACTGTTTTGAGTGTGTTGAAGCTTTAAATGTGTTAAATAAAGGTGAAACTAATTCAACAAATTACATATTTGTGTTTTTTTTTCTGCATATTAAGAAAGCGTCCCACCTTTTTTTGTAAAACAACAAATGAATGAATGTAAAACAAACAACAACCACAGAAATCCAGATCACTGGGAGTAAAATTTAAAATAAAAAAAATAAAACACTCTTACTTGGCCTTGGTGAACTGGGCTTTCCTGGCCTTGTATTTTTGATAGATGAATGGCACGCCGAGTGTAACCTTCAGCCGGCTTCTGTTGGTCGTCTCCCAGTCCAGACACCTGTTACGCTTGGATCTGGGAATCCCCTTCAGGATTCCCGCCAGGATTTTTGTCACAGAGGGAACTGCCGTCTGTGATGTGGATGCTACAGGCCAAGGTGGTGAAAAGAAGTTTAAATGTGAACATCAACATTCATCTGCCCAGTACTGCTTTAAAGACATGCTATGAACCAAAGTCTCTTTGACTAAAAAGCTCAGGATTTTATTTAACATGACTTTCAGCCATTAATGTTGATAAACCTCACCAAAAGGTTGAAGCTCCATGATGGCTTTGTAGGCAGCAAGAAATCTGAAAGGAAGCTGTCGGCTCTGAACGATGGCTTTCTGTAAACACATCAGAAACACTACATCACGATCTCTTTTACCTCCTCAGGAAAAGGTTCAGTGATTTTATAAATCAAGTCTAATCATTATGTTATGCTCAGGATGTTAATACTAGCTATATAGTTTAATTACAAACTCTGGGTGTGATTGTAAGTGTGAATGGTTGTTTTATTGACCCTTTATTGACTTTACTGACTTTGCTACAGCTCACCTTATAGGTCAGTCTGCTGAGGATCTTCCTATGATGAGCCTCACTGATGCCCTGTGAGATCATGTTCCTCAGGTTCCTCAGCATGGCCATGAATGGCAGAGACTTGTTGTCTGTGCAGCAGAGACATCATTTGTCAATATGTGTCACCATAAACAGATTTGCATTTGAATATTTGTAGGTCTGTTATTGTGTGTATGAGCTTTTTTTATGTTCTTCAGCAGTTAAAATGGTTACTGCAATCCAATTTCAAAACATGGTAGAACATGGTTTCCAAAGTTTTTTTTAAAACACAGATACCCATACAGATACACCAGATATGGTCAAACCATTTTGCTTCATTTTGTCAGGTCAGTATTAGGCAGGAATTAAAAAAGGGGCTGTTGTGCCACAACAGCAGATTCATCATTTCTGAGTGAGGGAGGGAGTCAAGCTTGTTAGGTTTGGTAACATTCAGCATTTCAAACCCATAGATGAAGGTGAATGTGTTGCCAGTAAACCGGGATTACTGCATGGTTGGTGGTGTGATGCAACAGACCAAAACACCAATCATAATCATAAACATTAACATGCGTAACTGGCCGCACCATTGTAATTTATCATGTTTCCTTAATCTCTGAAAAAAAAGTATGGCCATTTTTTTGATCCAATGTAATACATGTCTTACACATAGGCACTGACAAAACCTTTTTTTCTCATCGTTATGCCCTTGGTGCTGGTAATAGAGTCACTCGGTTTTCTGGCAAGGTTGTGTGTATGTTGCACAGCCGAACAGGAAGTGCCTGTTTACAGACCGATGAGTTTCTCCCAGGTGGCGGCCTTGTTGCCCTCCAGACTGAGCAGGCGCTCCCACGTCTCTGGCTGTTTGAGTTTCATCCGCTGCCCGGCTCGCTCCCTGTCCCATGCACCCCTCATCCCACTGTGGTTGTACGCCTTCAGGTCAGCAGGATACCTGAGACAAACGCAAAGCATGTCACGTTTTAAGATGGAAGCAGAGCAAATACAGAAATAAAGAAAATAAATGAATAAAATGGTTGAGGACAGTAAATGCAGTTTCCAAGGAGAGCAAGAAGGTTGAAACTAGATCAATATGGCGTTGTATATCCCACCATATGATCATAAATTATTTTTTGATTTCTATAAGATTTAGGTACCTAGAAGATGCAGAAAAAAACTTCCCCAAGATACAGTATAATATGAGAGAAGAGAAAGACAGATTTAGTTAGAGGAGATTTAGCCATTTCTTAATAAGCCATTTTCGTAACAATAATTAATTATTATTTAATTCATCAAGAGATTATTATTTATCTTTGCAAGTTCCCACCATTTTTCCAAAAATGTGCATGCCTGTGTATGTGTGTGTGTGTCTTACTTTTTCCCCAAAATGGCCATAACATGTTCAGCCGGTTCTTTAATGTGAAGCCTCTTGATCATCTTCTTCAAATTGAAGTCACTCTGCTTTTTATCCACCACCACTGCTTTTTTTTCCTCCAGCTTCATCTGCACAGACACACACACACACAATAAAAGTATATTAAAACTATGACAGAGCCACAGAGGAAATGGTGAACTAAAATTAACCAAGGCAACACCACCAATCTTGAAAAAAATTAAATAAATAATAACATTTCATGACACAAAAGGAGACTGTATTGACTTACAAAGTTCTTGAGGAGAGTTGCATCTGATCTGAGCTTGACTGCCCACTCTCTGAGCTGCTCATCGGTTGGTTTCTGAAAACATGAAGAGAGTCGTGTTGAGCTGAGAGACTTAATCAGAATTGTGTGAATTCAACTGATACTGCTTCAAATGTTGTCACTTATATATTTTAAGATACGATATCCCTGTTTTAGGTGGAAATGTGCAGTGTTACAACAGCAGAAAGTAAAGACGACAGGCAACCAATAGTAATCAGGCATAATAAATACCAGGAAGTATGAAAATTATAGAAAAATACTACAGAAAGAGACAGTTAAAAGGCAAAATTGTAAAGAGAAAGTTTAAAACTAATGAGAGCTGCTGAAAGGAAACAATGTTGAAACAATGAAAAGGTGATCAAATTTAGACTTAAAAACTGCATGAGGGAATGGGAATTCTTGTGTACCTTTCCTTTGCGGGTTTTGGGTCTGTGTTTGCAGCGGTGTTTGCGTGTGTTGTATTTGGCCAGCTGATACTCGCTGAACTCCTTGAACTTGTCAGCCAATGCTTTCTTCAGGCACATTGGCAATGAGTGGCTGAAGCACTGGACACACAACCGCAGTGTTTAGACAAAACTTTGAAACTTTAAGACTTCATCATAGGGTAGGCACTCATTGATACTCACCGTGCTATAGATTCTGACTATTTCTAGCCAATCAGAGGGCAACTGCACAGCGGCACTGAAGTATCTGCGGACATGAGGCTTCGTGGGGGTCTGATTGGCAGCCAGAGCCAACAAGAAGTTTGCTGTGATACGGATGTTCAGCTCCTGTCGAGCATAAACAGCCACCTGGAGCAGGTAAAGAAAAAACATAATATACGTGACTAGTAAAAATTATTTTAACCCCTTAAACCTATTAATCAATGTTTTACAAACATAGGGGCTGACTTTTTAAAGATGACAAACTGTCACAATACAATTCTGATGAAGAATCGTGACAAGAGTGCATAAAAAGTTACAAAAAAGTAACCTTCTTATTACCTTTTCTGTAATACTTACACTGTATATGTAGAAGGGCACAACTCCATTAAAGTTACAGTTAAATACAATATTTTTACCGGACAGTATTGCTTAATTGCAGTAATACAGACACCACTACTGTAAATAATGTACAGTAGATATTAAATTTATGTAGAACATTTTTTGTTTTTAGTTACATAAAAACTTGTTAATGTCGATTTGCACATCTTTAAAATAACAATCACAATATTATCTAAAACCAGTGGTTTTCAAACTTTGAAATTAGATGAAGATGAAGCGAGGTTTAAGGTGACTCTAATTATTATTATTAAATTTATTATTATTTATTTGTTATTAGTTACATTTTATACGCACTCTGGTCAAAATACCCTAGTATATACAGTAGAACAGTATTTCTGATTTTCCTACAAGTACCACCAGATGAAGCTCAGGTACCACTGCTGGTACACACACCACAGTTAGAGGTGTGTGTACACTCAGGCGATATTTCTTGTCCACCTCTACCACCGGCACAGATATGTATACTAAACACACCTTGAGAAGAAACTCTGGGTCATTGACAGAAATTTCATTAGCCAGGTTTGTGATTTCACTCCAAACACTGTTCACAAAGTCCCACTCGTTCTCTCCTGGAGCTGGGCTCTTACTGACCAGGGAGCAGCACACTAAGTTCAGCAGCTGATACTGCAGAACACACAGAAAAAAACAGAGAAGTATGTGAGTTTAATGCATATTTAGTCAACACACAAAACCATATTTTGGCAGAAAATATAAACTTGCAAAGGCAGCAGAATATTTTTATATGACTGGGTATTAAACGTCAATACTTTTGCAGAATCTAACAAACTTCCTCTATATCACCTAATGATATAGTAGTTAATGTCATCAGTGCCATTGAGTCAATAAGGTCACAGCATGCCCTTTGGGAAGTTACGACCAGAGATGGCGCTCATTCATTCCTCACAGGAGAAGATGAAGAAGGGATCAATCACATGTGAGTGAGTGCCTGTGTTTTTAGATGCTGCCACCTTTTTAATGAATGAATGAATAAATGCCAAAAAGAAGACATAAAGTGACACTTAATTGTGCATGGAATAAATGTGAGAGCAGAGAGTTGCTTTGTGCTTGACTGAGAAGACGACACGGCAGCTATAACCAAAGAAGTTTATCGTCATTTGATTTCAAAGATATCAATAATTTTAAATTTAAACAGCCAGCCTCATATTTACATGAAATTTAATGTATCTATTAAAAAACAATTTGGGTTTTGTTTTTTTCTACCTTTAGGTCCTTTAGCTCCTCCTCCATACTTTCCTTTCCTTGATCAAACTCAGCAAATTCCTCATGGCCGACGGACACAGTTGGGTCCATTTCCATGTTGAGCACCTCCATTTCCTGTTCTTCCTCTTCTTCATCACTGTCCTCTCCAGAGGCAGACTCATCTTCCGTAGAGTACTGCAGACGCAGAAGGCATTTTAAAGCAGCAGCACTGTCAAACAGGATGCATCCAAATTGGTCCACTGAAGTTGAATTATTTTATTTAAATTTACTAAGTGTAGAATAGCTTGATTGTACACACTGTTGTTATGCGTTGTTGTTTTACTGTATATTTACATCAGCCATTATGGGCCACAATGTTTTACAATGGCCCAAAGGACAAACTAATTATCTTTCGAGTTTCAATGGCAACTGAAGGCTACAAAGATTTGCCAACACACTAAGAAGGGAAAAGTGAGGGATTTACAAACTGGACCTAAAAGAAGAATGTATTAGCAGGCAAACATAACACAAGATAATTTGTTAGAAAGAGGAAAATAATTCATATTTAATGTACCACACTTGTTGTTTTAAAGCTGGACGGCATTACTTCAGATATTTCCAATCCACTTTCGCTTCCTGCGACGTCCTGCTGCTGATCTCCACCCAGATCATGATGCAGGAATGACGGAGGATTTGCAAATCGACTGAGGAAAGCACTGCTGGCCAGGGATGTGAAGGGCAAAGTGTTATGGGGGACAGAGGAGGTCACATCAAAGGAGAAACTAGGGGAATCATTGGTGAGGAGCGTATTCTGGGTGCTGAGGAGAGAAGAGGTGAGTGAAGAGGTAGAGAGAAGGGAGGAGGTCGTGGAACAGAGACTGGACGGCTGGAGAGAGGAGCAGGATGAGAGTTGGGCTGAAAAACCTATGAGTGACGGAGAAGGCTGGGGCATCGCCATGGAGCTCTGAGCTAAGTATTTATTCTCCAGATTCAACGGCGCGTAGTTGGAGGACAGACTTCTCCCATGTGTGGTCTGCTGCTGCTGCTGCTGCTGCTGCTCCATTGGCTGTAAAGTCAGTGCCCTCATCTCTGCAGAAAATCACAGATGGTCAAAGTTCACAATGTGCTTAAGCCACTCTTCTTAACCACAAAACCACCATGATCCCACACAGCATTAAGCATTGAGATAAGCAGTTCTGCAGCATTCCTCCCACTGTTTGATCAAGCATTGTACGACTTGTCCTTACTGTCGTTAAGGGAATGCTGCTCGGCTGACAGACTCAATAAAAAGAGATCAAAGTCTCACTGGTACTCAGAAAAACCATAAGTGAACGTGAAATAATGAGTGGAATATCAAGAAAATAATGAATTTCCCCACGCATTAATCAAGTATTGACAAAATCCTAACAAAATCGACCTTTACATGTAACCTTTAGCTTTACAAAATTTTGTAAAGTACATATACTGTATATACTCTTTTGCAATTGTTGAAGAAGAAAATCCATTTGAAAACTTGTTTTTGCACTCTGAGAAACTATAATAACTACATTTTCAAACACAACATAATGGAGTAACAGCTATAAAACACTGAACAATTATGATGGCAAAACATAAAATGTAGAGGAAAACACATTATTAAGGGTAAAAACAAACAAAAAATTACAGACATACCGTACACAACATGACAAGGTTCAATTCATGTGAATGTAAACTACCAGACTGTTTGGAGTAAAGTCGAGTGGTCGAGTAATGAACATAATACAGTCATAGCACTAGTACGTGTATGTATTCCACAGCTATTTATGAACTGAAATTAAACATTAGTCACAATATTTCCTAGAAGCCTCCGAGTGACTCAGGAGTTGGCGAAGGTGTGGCAGTTTTGCGCAACCAAATTACAAGCAGAAAACTCACCGCAAACACTGTGGGTTAAACTCCACAGGCCGAACGCTGATTCCGCATGAACGCTGGTTCTATATGTTATTCTTTAACACACTGCAGTGAGTGTGCGTGTGTGTGAATCGAGCTAAAGGCAGCGGCTTGAGTCATGACAACCTCTATTTCCTCATTCAGACTGGAGAGCACTGATTGGCCAGCATTACTTGTGTACCTTTTTACCGTAATAACGCAAGCTATAGGTGGTAGGTAACCCACAAAACAAAACCGTCCAGTTGATACAGTAATAAGACTGAAAATCAGCATTTCTCAGTAAATATTTTCCCCTGTCCTTTCAAAAGTAAAGTCATGTCATGTCATTATCTACCGCTTTATCCTCCACCAGAGGGTCGCGGGGGGTGCTGTGCCAATCTCAGCTACATCTAATTACAATATACACTATGAAAATATATAAAAAAGGTAAAAAAGTAAACTTTATTTTATACTGAAAAATATAGTGGCCAGGAGTTTCATGTTTACTTTTTTCTTCTAATAATAATAATTTCCGACAGACTCTACACTAAAAGGTGGAATGCTGCCCTCTACAATTGGAAGGACGTTTTTGAAGTCCGAAATCATCCAATTCTAAACCACTCAACATAAATCTAAGTCTCATCCTTCTTCTGCTCATTCTTTATCGATGTTCAAGCGCTTTATTATTACATATCTTCTCATATTGACTGGTGTCTTTATCATTATTATCATTATTATTATTTTATTTTAGTCTTTAGGCAGCGATACACACACACGTCCTCATACGTCATCTCTGCTGTTACCGTAACTGTTGGTGTACGAGTCAAAGGAAGAAAGGAACATGTTGTATTTCCGCCGCAGCAGAGACAACGGGCACGTCAAAGGAGAAAATGTGGACAGTTAGGACAAACTAAGGCCGGAGAACCGTCCGACGACATTTATCGTCTCAATATACCTCGGTTCCCCCGCGGTGTTCACCATTTAAAGACCCTGACCGAATATTTGAACGTTAAGGGGACGTTTCGAGCTTAACTCGCCCTCTTCACTTTGTGGAGCTTCGCTTTGAGGAAGCAGCAGCAGCTCGGCTAGCCAGCTGAATTAGCTAGCCTGTTAGAGATGGGGACCAGAGCCAGTCGCCTACAAGAAGAGCCGGCTCCGTCTGCTTTCGGGAAAGATGGCACGAAACGAGAGTCTTACCGGCGACCCCGTCTCACCCGGCCCACCAGTCTCATGGTCGATTTCTCCGGCAGCTTCGAGGACACGGAGGCCAACCGAAGCCGCTCGGAGGAAGGCAGCGACTCTGACCTCGGGCAGCTCGGGGCTAGCGCCGACGGCAGCCCCGCTGACCACCACAGCATCCCGTCCAGCATTAGTCAGGCGTCACCTGCGGGGAACAGCGAGGGGAAACCAGAGGAAGACGGGAACATAAGTCCCGAGGCTCCAGTCGAAGCGGAACATCAGCCCGGAGAGGAGACAGGCCGCACACCCCACCGCACCTTTTCCGAGCGGCTGCCCGGGAATAGGCACTCCTCTGCCCGCAACGTTAGCGCAAGATCCGCCCGGGTTCGGGGCACACACCAGCGGCCGGTGTCGGAGGCATGGATCGGCCTTTACCGTGTTAACAACCGTCATGGCAGTAAGTCAACATAACAGCAGAATACAGTAGCACCCGACAGACACGACATTTTAAATTCGTGCCGCATAAATAACATTTTGCTCTGAAATGGCTGGTCTCAATCAGTTGTAGGTGTTTGTGATTCTTGGATGAACAGATTCAAGAGGTTTGAATCTTGAATTCTGTTCATAATCAGAATAATTACATTCTCACATCCACATATAAATAATGTATATGACAAAATGTGAATAATGAAATATATGAACTTTATCGAAATAAGTAAACATCGTATTATAACCGGGGATGCTTTCATTATACAGCTGACGTCGCCCTAAATGTGGGATAGTGCTTAGATAAAACAATATTAATTTGACAGAGATATATAAATATTCTATATTTTCTGCCCCTTAAATGGAAATATTTTATTGTATATTTGTTCCTCTGTGATGGTAGACTGAATGTCTTTGTCCAAACGTCTAATCAATTAATAGAGAAAAACAATCTGAAAAAACATTTAATCCATAATGACAGGAAGTGATAATTGCAGTCCGAAAAAAGTGGATAGGTATTTATGTCAACTAGGGCTGAATGATCAATGTTCAGTTCAGTATTCACTGTGTAACAGATTTTAAATGATGAAATATGATGGAGCATCACCACAAGACACAATTAAAACGTTAACTACCTAACAACCAGAAAATAGAATAATTGTGTTGTTTCAATTGATTTTGAAAAAGATAAATTGTTCAGCGCTATTGTCAACATTACAACCGTAAAATGCAGCCAGAAGAAAAGACACCTTAACTGTTGTAAACACGAGTTCTGCATCAAAATACACCCTCAGTGTTAATTCACCTAGTCAGAAATTAAAATGAATTTTACATTCTAGAGCAGATGACCTCTCCCTCACTAAAATCATCAGAGAACCCATTGTATGAAGCAGACCTGTAGTGCAAAACTGGAAGTGATGACTTGCAAGGTCTTTCATTTCAAAGGTTTTGTGGCATGTAAGTTGAAAACCAAACACATCTTTGTTGAAGTACATTAAAATGGGAACACAGGTTTGCAGAGGAAGTGAAAAAGTTTGCATTAGGTACTCAAACACAGAGAGACGTGACATTTTGGAGCCAGAAACACAACAGTGTGTTGGGCTGCCCAAGCCAGGCCCTCTAGCAAGTGTGGGGAAATGGGTCACAATTTCACATGCATGTTTACTGTCACTGCTGGCAGCAGCCCATATAGATGAAGGACAATGTAGGTCACTGAGGCAGTTTCTGCATGTCTGTCTCGACCATGTACACAGTTCAGAATTTGGGAAGGGCATTCTAACTATTCCTAACCTTAACCCAACCACAATTCAAATCTTACCCTTAAACTTAACTAGTACCTCAGAAATGAGGTTCTGCCCCATGAGAACTACTCGTCCTGACGATGCCAGTGTTTATCGTATTATCTGGCCAAATTATCCTGTAGTGTGAGGGGTTAGCAGACTTGATTTTAACTTCATTGGGTGCATCAGAGTCTTACTTTTGGGTGCGTTTCTCTGTACAAAACATTTCACACGTAACAACTATTAACTGAGAACACCGACAGTCCGCCTCCATGTCTGTTTACATTCTGAAGTCATTATAGGAGCCGAATGTGTTTGATTGTGGTATGAGGGTTGGTGTAATTCACTCAATGTGTGTGTGGGGTCGCTGTGCTCTCAGAAGGGGAGCTCCGGTGTATATAGGTGGAATTATCACTGTCCTTGTTAGGTTTTTGACCCGGAAGGGCAAACGGTTTTCGACCGCTGTACCGCGGGGGCGCTTCTTATGACTGGTTTGGATTGTTTGATGGAATTTCCTTATGCAAAGAAAACGCACAGCAATAAAGCCAATATATTGCAACGAAACGAACAGCGTGGACATTCAGTCAGAGAGTTCAAAAGAGCGATCGCCAAGGCAAAAGCGTGTCAACCAGGTTATCCGGAGTTAGAAACCTCAGTAGCGGAAGTTTTAGGCTGAGCTGCTATAATAGTCATGTTAAATCACAGGATTTTCTGTGAGATCCAAAACCCCTGGAATCTCCATACTCAAATCGTTTGATTAAATGCCAAGTGTGAGGTACTGGATCCTCTGTGGTCTGTGCTTCCTCAGGATTAGGTTTGATATTCCACACGTGAACTCAGCAGTTGTCTGCTTCCTTCAAGCTAATTTCACTTCTGTCTTTATGAGGGAGGAAATATGGCTCAGTGCTCCTGACAAACCTACACACAAGAGTTGCAAGTTCAAATTGCTTTTCTACAGCAGAGAAAATGTATCTCAGAGGCAACTTCTCCACTTCAAGAAAACAAACGACACTCATTACATGAGAGCTTGTGAAAGTAATGCAGGGTTCACAGTGTGTTGAGCAAACAGGAGCAGAGAACAAGACAAATTCAAAGACCCCGGTGAATGTCATCATCTCTGTGGGGTCCACAGAATGTAATGCAGACATTTTCTAGTTCATTTTCTCCATATAACAAATATATCATTAACACTGAATCATTTTTGGCTTGTGGACAAAATAAGACATTTTAGAATATCATAATTTTCAGGTTTTAACAATTTTTGAACCAAACAACTAACTACCCAAGCAAGTAGTCAACTTGCTTGCAAGATTAATCAGCCCTAGTTGCAATAATTGATTATCCATCCCTACTTAGATCCACTGCTCATAAAGTTAAATAAAGCCTCAAACGTTTAAGTGACAGCATCATCATTCACATTAGTACAGACTGCTTGTGTCTCAGGCTGCTCTTTGTTTTACCAAGTCCGTCTGTGTAATCTAAATGTCCAAATGCAGCACTGTAAAGTGTGTGTCATCTATCATTTATACCTTGCCGTATTCACGACGCATTAAAATTAGTTTGTGTGTGTGTCACTGCTCTGTGCAGATATCCGCTGTCCTTTCTGCTCTAAGCCTTTCCCCGGGGGTCGGATTGAGGATCACCTGTTGAGCTGCCTCACGTCTCCTCCACTACCTTACAACAGTAAGCATCACATCAGCAAATAACAAAAATAATGCACCAAAAGCTGTGTGATTTAAAAGGCTAGAAATACTCAGGTTGCTTTGTGTGTTTGTGTTCACAGCGGACGTGCTCAGTAAAGACAGTGGAGAGTGTTCCATCTGTCTGGAGGACCTGGTACAGGGAGAGACAATCGCCAGGCTGGCTTGCCTCTGTGTCTACCATAAGAGGTAACATTATTATTTTTGTCTGCATTAATATAACTCAGACAGAAATTAGACAGTTGGGATGTTTACGGACTTGTTATTTCCACATATGGGAAAATGTGGCTACGGTTGAAGAAAATGGGGAAGCAAAAGTTGTTTTGTACTCTTCACAAATTGGAAGCGAGACCTTTTGTTCTTCTCTGTGATATGATGTTCTCCAGTTATCATGAAAACCACAACAGGAAGGCTGTCCTCGAGAATCATTCTGCTGAAACTGAGACAAAACAGATCAGTGCAGTCAGTATAAGAAAACTCTTCAGTTTACTCATGTTTTTGTCCATGTAACAGTTGTTTAAGTAAATGATGCAAATATGTGTCAAGTTTAGCGTCAGTCCAACTTTTTTATGTCTTGAAAACACAATTGAGCATTACCACATGAAATGCCATCAATTGCATTTTTTTTTTTAATTGGCATAGAGTAATCGAAAATAGAAAGATTAAATGGTAGCAATTGGGATTTACAAATTGTGTTGTTTAAAATTGGAATTTTACTTTGAAAAAACGAACCTCAGCTATAGAAAAATATGAAGAAAAATAAATATTTCCTTTTTTTCATTTTAGAGTTTGAGGGGAATTTAAAACAAATCACATAATTTCTAAATCATTCTCTTTTTCAAACCATGCTGAAAGCCTGATCATCAGTTCAGTCAGTAATACAGACCTGCTGAGGCCTGAAATTTACTAAGGTTAGGAAATTACACACAGTCACAGTGATAATGATCCTGTCTGGGTTTCTTTTTCTTCCTCTTGTATAATTGTGTAAAATTCCGTCATAGTTGTGTTTCCAAGCATTACTAAATGCACACTGATTTCAAAATCCACTTCCATTTCGTAGTAAAAGTATACATACCTCATGTGTAACTGTAATGTTTAATCAGCAGAAAGAGAGCAGAAACGGATACATTATATTGCTGCACACAATGAGGTTTTAGTTTTTCACAAAGATGCAGACTCCACTGTTTGTCGGCATGTCCATTAATTGACAAAATGGTTCATCCAGTAGATCAACGACGATTTGGAAAAGATCTTGAAACAGAGATGACTTTGTTGCCATGAAAGCGGGTCCCAAATTTTACCCATTTTTCAAAAAAAATGTAGTAAAAGGGATTTGGCATTTTTGTGTTTTCCAGGTAATTCAAGTATCACAAAATTACATTTGAGGTCATTACTGAAGAAGGACAAGAAAGCAAAACTCAATAATGAAATTGAGCACCAAACTAGATCACAATAGGTGAAATGACACTTAAAACAGTCCAAAGAGGGGTAAAAAAAACAGACACTAACTAGTAAGCATTTAGCATTTTGACTGAAAATCAAATAATTAACTGATCAATTAAAATGTAAGGTACGTGTGGTTATATTCTCTATATCAGTGATTCACAAACTGGGAAATTGGTGTACATAAAAACAAAAACGAACATGATTTCCAAACAGCCTGATAACATTTTGAAACTGGCATATAAAGAGCGTTGAACCACTGAAAATGGAATATGATCAGAAGCCACTGCTTGATTTCTGGATTGTACTGCGCACAGAACAGCCTGTGCTGGCCGTTTGTTTTTTTTAAAGTGCGCGGGAGTAGCAGGTCAATTAATGTCTGAAGGGGTACAGAACTGTGAAAAGTCTGGGAACCACTGCTCTATATTAATAATTACAGGAAGCATAGAACTAGTATAGTCCATCACACTTCTCCCATCTTTATATCTGGTTACACTGCATGTAACACACCAACAAGCTCACAACCTGTTTCACTGGTTAAGGTTAATAAATGGACTAAACCACAGTCTAAATAGTTATTGTTTTTTTGCACAATAACTGTCATGTCACGGCATCTTTTCTTCCCACAGCTGCATTGATTCCTGGTCCAAGGTGAAGCCCTGCTGCCCTGAACATCCCTTCGATTGACTCACGGGTCGCATGATTTCTGCACATTGACCAACCAGACTCAGGTGTGTTGTGTTGTGTTGTGTTGTGTTGTGTTGTGTTGTGTTGTGTGTGCGCGCGTCAAACCAATTGAATAGCTCTGCCTCAGTATCAGAATGACTCAACTAAGCTAGGGTGACACCTTTTTTTTCAGTGACATCTTGTCCTTGCACTGTCCTCTCTGCCTTATCTGATGTTTTTAGCCAGTGACTTAAACGTCTGTTGTTTTATGGTTGGATATATTATGTATTTATATGCATTGTTAAGGGGATGAATAAAGTGAATCTAATCTAATCTAATGGCAGAGTAGCAGAACGGCAGAACGGCCATCTTTTCATAAATATATTGTCTGGAGTGGGGGTCTCCAACGCGTAGTTGTTAGTTACCAGTCGTTCCCAATCCCTTTCCATGAAGCTCGCCAAAGGTTTCAATAAATGATAAGTGTGGGAAATACAAAGTGAAAAAAATGTGAGTTCAATGTTTTGTTCTGGCGAAACAAGTTCATTCAGTATGTTTGGGTTGAAATAAGCTGTAAAAATAAATAAATGAATAAAAACATTTTCATTTTGTCAAAGTAGCTCTCAGAAGAAAAAGGTTGGAGACCCCCCTATTCTGGAGACGGAATGAATCATCAAGAAACATTAGTTTAACTATTGTGTGTGAGATTTTGTATACATTTGCCATATAACTATACTATAAAATAGAATGATTTAATGATTGCTTTTATGTTCTTTTATATTCAGAGCTGTTGCAGATTCTGTTCAGATAAATGCACAACCTTTGTCTAATGGTCACTCTTGTCCTTCACCACTTCTACAGGAGACTACACTGAATTCTAACAAAATCCCCCACAAAAAAAGATGTGTTATTGAATAAACAAAAGCCTCCCTTTACCCATATTTGAGTGAAAACCAGAGGATCCCACCAGGAAACTACGGTTCATGACGCCCGGCTTCATCATTTGGATTAGTCTGTCTGAACTTGGTCTAAACTATTTCAAGCCAAACTCCATCAACAACAACAAAAAAGAGAAAACAGTTGCTCAGTCTCTAGTCAAACCCTCGCTGGATCAGAAGTGGAGGAGTTCACTTGTTTTTTGTTTTTTTTATTTCTTGGATTTTGCTTCAATCCGCAGAAAAAAGAAGAAAAAAAAGCATACACATATATAATATATATGTCAACTCGATATTATCATGCCACCATCATTGAACCAGCCCCAGCAAGATGTTGAACTTGTGGGAGGAACGTGGAAAAACGTTGTCTCGACTGTGACTCTTGGACGCACCTGTGTAATTTTTTCCTCCCTCCAAATGGGATCAGTCATTTTTATCAAGTATTTTGCAAAAAGAGTATCGTTCCACATCATACTCGGGATGAATGTTTTCTTTCCGCGGCTCACCCCAAATGACCCAACCTCACACTGAAAGCGTGAACTATTAACCACATGAACATTGTTTTATTTTGAACCAGCTGGAAGTTGAGGTCCTGTTTTCTTTTTGGTGAATGGGGGACAGCCGTTACTTGGTGTTATCTGTTTTCTATTACCTGTAAACATTTCAGGGGATTTTTTGGGGGCTAATTGTTTTGTTGTTTTTATGTTTTCAGTATAGGTCAGTTTCTCGTAGGTGGTTAGTACGTGCTGAGTCTCATGTGCTGCTACTTGGTGAGTGTGTTGGAAGGTTGTAGGTATTTCATAGGGTCTCATTAGTAGCACCAATTTGAGCACTTTTGTTCATCAAGTTTTTTTAACCCCATATAAGGTCTGGGTTTTGTGTGTGTGTGTGTGCTTGTATTTGTTGCCTTGTAAGGACCTTTTCTGGCGACCAAAACCTGGTCCTAATGGGGCAGAGCCTCATTTAATTTCAAAGTTAAAATTTGGCAACATTTGAATTGTGGTTAGTTAAAAGGTTAAGGTTAGGCATGAACTGGTTGAGGTTATTAGGCTGTCCTAATGAAGAATAGCTGGCCAAACCTGTGTGTGAGTGAGTGCGTGCATGCGTGCGTATGTATGGGAGTTAAGATGATGACCAGAGACAGGACATGTCCTGCTCGTTTATTCTAGAAAGCATGGGAGTGTGGTTTTTACTGTAAACTGCCCAGAAGTCTGCTTGGTCAAGCGGGTTAAACTTTTTTTTTTTAAGATTTTTTTTGTACCTCAGTCAAGCTAGCAAGCATCGTGTTACATCATGTGGCATTGGTACGACTTGTGCTGTCCCGTTCTGCCTCCGAAAGCTGTTGGTGAGAGTTTTCCATCTCTTGGGTGTAGTCCAGATTTTCTTTGTTTTTTTTGGACCAGTGCCCAAACTATAGTTTTGCCATCTAGTTGCATTAAAGGTCCAGTGGGTAAGAATAAGTAACATTGAATGGCGAGACTACAGATTGCAATAAAACAGACCTTTCTTCCACCTCTCTTTCCTAAGAATGGGAACTATTCTGGCCTTTGCAGACCTGAAAGAATGTAAGAAGATTCTCTACTCTCAGCTTTTTCCTAATTCCTTTGTTGGTTTCGCATTGGATTTTTAAAGCCATTCTTATCTATATATCTTCTTTATTTTATATTGTAAGACTTGACTGCAAAACATGAAATGCACGTCCATTGGTGCTGCTGTAGAAAGATGGCAACTCCCGTAAAGCAAGACCCTTCCTTTTAGTAGGAAGTACAGAAAAGCCTATTTTTAGATGACGGAAAACCAAACAATTTCTATATCAAAGCTGTCATACCTTTTCGGCCAACTGACACATGAACTGAAACGCCTCTCATTCACTTTGAATGGTGTCAAGCGTTGCCCAACTGCATTGTGGGTCTGTAACTTTGAATTGCTTGCGTTGTGTGCACCACAGCGTGAGCCAAGCAAATCGCATCATGCGAATATCAGCAGTGCTCCCAGTCATGCTGTTCTTGAGTGAAGATGACAGGACGAGGCGCATCTACCTGTTGCGGATGTTGTTGGTTGGACAAAGTGAAGACATCAAGTCAAGTGACTTGCTATTTAGTTAGAGTTTCGATCACTACGTCCAGTACCAAGCGTCAGGCCCTCCCACCAGCGCAGACGTGTGTCATCAAATTAAAATGAACATACTTATGTGTAGTTTATTCGATTTCTGCCAATAAGCCCTTACCAATGTTACGTACTGGACCTTTAATGCTGGACTGGGGAGGAATACTGGGAGTGGACAGATTGTATTTTTGGGGACATACTTGCACACCATGTGGCATCTGCCGCTTTGGACAGCTGATGGTTAATAATTACATAACGACCCCCCCCCCTCTTTTTTTTGAAAAGGATTTGAGATACTATATCATGACATAATACGATCATAATTATTGCTAAAATGTGTGAAATGGCTTTTCCTTTGCCTTCCTTGTTTTTGTGTGTTTATGTGTGTGGTTGCCTTTTTTGCCTGGCGGCGATGGGGTTTCTTGTGCCAGCAGGTATTTATAGTGTATTTACAGTAAGTGAGGCTGCGTCGCAGACGCTGTCTGATATAGATTGTGCACACACGCGGGGGGGAGGGGGGTGGGGGATCTGACAAAGAACAAAAACATGAAATGATTGCTGCCGCTGCCTGATCCAAAAGCCGAGTCTGTGATTCTGGTCAGTGTAAAGGTTGGCGCAGTGCACAGCTGTTCATTTCTCTCTTTATTTTTGGATCATTGGTGTCCTCAGTCTGAGGTGCTATGACTTATACCACCACAAGAGAGCAGCATCTCTCTCTGTGTCTCTTTCTGTCTCTCGCTGTCTTTTGTATTGGAGACTAGAAAAACAATGCCAAAAGTCTGTCTGTGTGCATTTGTGTGAGAGTGCAGAGGATGAGGTGAATCGGATCATTCAATGTTAAATGTTGTACACTTTGACTGGGAGGGAAGTGTGTGTGTGTGTGTGCGTGTGTGTGGTGGTTTGGTTGTTGATTTCAAAAGATTAAAACAGACAATCGGAAACCCCACGTTACATATACTTTCTTCCCCCTCTAAGCTGTGTGGTGCAATACCTCAATTTTTACCACTGCTAACTGAACGCTCTGTGTGTAAACGATAGGTCCTTGCCAGTCAAGGACAGAGTTTTCTACTAAAATGTCCCAAACGCCTTGGTTTTGAGTCACAGGCCAACGATCCCCCTTTGTCTGCCCCTGTGCTTCAACGCCGACAACACATTAGACGACAATGTTCTTTTTTCAAAGAGCCACCACAGCAGTATCTGCGCCCCCCTCCCCAAGATATGGACAATCTGCCTTTACTCTGGTATAAAAACAAATTGAATTTTATTTATTAAATTGTAAATATGTAATGCAATTCAAGAAAATGGCTTGGTCTTTGTCTGTTAAATATACTATTTCTAAGCTCCAATCTTTTGTATGTCTCAGAAATGGTTTTTATATGTATTTTTTACAATAAATATGTGTGAGAGACCTGTCGTGAACGTCTTGTTTTGTGTCACGAAGTGTCAGTGATGTGTTTTGTGGTTGTTTGCTCCTGATCCATCAGCCATAAAAGAGGAATATGCTGTCCCTGTGCATTTTATTTTAATAGTTAAATCACACCAATACACTTAATGGTATCTAACTTATTTAATTTAGTATATAATAAAACACTTTCACTTAACAAGTGAAAAAACAATTATGTTAATGTATATTTTTTTATTTTCTCAAATACTCGTCGTATGTCAAAAGGTTGTGAAATTGTCCATTAGAGCGTTTCTGTTACTGCCGAAAGAAAACATCAGTTTTAATTTTAGTTGGTTGATTAACTTGACTCGTCATTTCCACTGTGTTGTGTAGTAATACAAGTTTTAGGTTACAACAAAGTGTGACCTTGATGAATTGCCTTTTGCTAAAGGGTTATAAAATATGAACCAATGACACTAAACATCAGTCAGGTTTTTTTTTTGTATTGCTATTATTTGCTTGAAGATTTGTGAGTATGTTTTAAATAACGTTACTTAAGTTGTGATTCAGTGATCAAACATCTCTTAGAAAAAGTTTACGTATTCAAAGTCGTATCAGGAGCAATGGGAGTGGCATTAAAAATAGTCTGAAATGTTAATTATGTTGAAATTGGCTCTTATTACTCGTATTTTGTGAATGGGGTTGTGACCTTTAAAAAGTGGGTCCCTCATATAATAGTTTTTTGGGGGATTGGGTGCCTTGCTTAGGGGAACCCCAGCCATTGACCCATTTCAGTATTTGACCCAGCAACCCTCCACTTACAAGACCAATTCCTTTCCTCTTGACCATAGGCAGACCATAACTTTAAATTTATCCAAACACACTTTTATTGAAAACATTGTATTGTTGCTTGCATTGTAAAACGTTTAGTTAAGCAGCAATGTTTACAAAAAAACCACAAAACACAAGAAACCTGCTGCTGTGTGACTCATCTTACTGGTTTCCTGCCAATCTCAACTTTCATGTAACAATTATCAAATGTTCTTATAGGTTTTCCTACCTATAACTTTGTTTATATGAATCAGGGTGAAAGTAAACATTGAGCTGAATCTGATCACAGCACCAGTGACATCGATGCATTAAGCATACATAGTGTTTTGAACCAGGTGTACCTAATAAACTGACAACTGCATGATTATGATTCACAAGCACATTTTGGATAAGACTGTGTTAGAATTAGATTTTTTTTAACAGAAAAGTGAACTTAAACAGTCTGATAAACAATTTATACAGGGTATAAATGTGTGTGTGTGTGTGTGAACAGGGAAAACTGTTTCACGGATCTGATGTGAGGAGTCCTGGAAATCACAGCTTTGTCTGAAGTAACAGCAGAGTTTCCACACTGTCATTTCTCACAGGCAGGAGTGTTGTCTTTTTTTTTCTTCACTTCACTAATGTAAACCAGGAAGTGAAACACAGAGCCACCCACATGACTCGCACTCAAACACTCCAAAAACACAAAAGTGCTGTCATTCTCTGGCACAAGTGTAGTCCAGCAGAAAAGGTAAGAACACTCTCTTTATTCTCTGTTATTGTGGAGCTAATCCACCATACCCTACTGTTTAGATTAAGACAACTTTACTCTCTTGTATTATTTTCTGGTGCTTTCAACGTGATGCCAAATGATGCTTTTTTGTAGATTCTGTAGCTCTTGGGTTTTATCTGCTGATGATTTGAGATCTTTGGCACTAATTGTCACACATACAATACAATAGAATAATCTATATCAAATCTACTTACTGTGTGTGTGACGACCATTTAGAACACAAACTTTTGTTTTTTGTCAGCTCTCCCTGAAAAAACAACAAAAACACACACAGTTTAAATGTGTATATAATATACTGCATATTGTTTTGTTGAACGTGTAAAATGCCTGTTTAAAGGTTCGGCACCTTACATTTAATTTTGCCAAACTAAAACAGAGCCACATACAGTATTAGCAGTATTAGTATTGCTTGTGTTTTTCCCTACCTTTGATCATTTAAAAGGTCAGCTTTGAGGAATCTACTTGCCATTTCTTTTTTCAGCTTAAAACATCAATGTAAATCTCAGCTTCGCGAAACGACGCAAACCGAGAAGGGATCAAAGAAGAGGGAATTTGGAGAACGTGGCTTCCCATATAGCACTGTAATTTGTAGAAAATAAATAAACATTTTTGAATGTGTACCCACAATCTAATGTCACTGCACAAGTGTGTGAAATATATCTGTATATCTAAGGAAGAGGAGGAATACATCTGCCTCCTGTGAAAAGTCTGTAGCTAACTTTGCTCGGTCTATTTACGCCGCTGTATTTTGATGTTGGTGATGATGGTGTTGCTGAGAGAGCTTATAATTTTCTCAGCTGTACTTGGTATAAAAGCTTTGAGAACCACTGCTCTAATCTACACTTAATCTGACACTTAAATGAACATTGTCTTTGAATGTCTACTTTTCTCCACAATGTCACACACAGTCGACACCATCACATCCAAGAGATGCAGGTCGCCGCAGACCCTGACATGATTTCCTCGCCTCCTCCTCCTCCTCCACCGTACTCCCACCATGAGCAGCAGCCTCCAGCTTACTCCACACTCCCAGCAGCTTACTCTGCAACCAAATGTGAGTCGGCCTGCATCTCTCAGCCCGTCACTGGCTATGTGTCTTTCAGTGACATCATCCCAGAGACTCAGTCGGAGACGAGTCCTCTAATTGCCTCGTGTTCTTTTGATGACGACACAGTGAGGAGAGGCTTTGTCAGAAAGGTTGGTATTCTCTGTTGTTGTTTTTTTGCAGATATTCATAAAAATCATATTCAAGCTTTAGCTTATATTTATTTTACCAGGAAATTACTTTTGGTAGCAGTTGAAGTCACTTTTTTTATAATATTACTTAAGTAAAAGTCTTAAAGTATATGACATGACAAGTCATTTTCTGATATGAAATGTACTTAAGTTTTTGAAGTAAAAAACTACTCACTGGTAGGGCGAGTTGTCTTTCAACTGGAAGGCTGTGGATTCAATTCCTGGCTCAGCTAGTCTATATGTGTCCTTGAGCAAGACACTGGCAGTGTGTGAATGGGTATAAAAGCTTTTTTGAAAAGCTCTATATATATAATATATAATATATATGTTATATAATAACGTAAAGTAGAGATATGTGAATTTTGCACTCCGCTTCAAGACTCTAGTGCTTGCGTTCCATGCTACAAACGGATCCGGTCCAGCCTACATCCAGGACATGATCAAAACCTACACCGCAGCCCGCCCACTCCGCTCTGCATCGACAAACCGGCTTGCTGCCCCCTCACTGAGAGGATCGCAGAGGCACTCGCAGAACTCGAGACTGTTCACTGTCCTCGCTCCCAAATGGTGGAACGATCTCCCCATCGACATCCGGACAGCTGAAAGCCTCCACATCTTCCGACGCCGACTAAAAACACATCTCTTCCGACTCTACCTCGACTAAGACGACAAAAAAAAAAAAACTTCGCACTTATGACTAGCACTTCATAGTTTGTTCTACTTGAAGCTCTTACTTACTTCTAGCTCTTATTTGTACCCACATGTTTAAATGCACTTTTGTAAGTCGCTTTGGATAAAAGCGTCTGCTTAATGACATATAATGTAATGTAAAGTACAGTCACAAAGTATTTGTATTTGGTTACATTACAACACTGGTTTGAAATAATCTTCTATAACAGCCATGGCACAGAGGAAAGGAATTGGGCTCGTAACCAGAAGGTTGCCAGTTCAAATGTCAAAAGGGTCAAGGGCTGGGGTTCCCCTGAGCAAGGCACCCAATCCTCTCATTGCTCCCCGGGCACAGATAAGTGGTGGCCACCACTCCTTGTGTGTAAAAAGGAGGGAATTTTTTTTTTTTTCCCCCGCAGGTGTTCAGCATCGTGACTCTGCAGCTGCTGTTCACCTTCAGCGTGGTGTGTGTGTTCACCTTCTCCAGTGTGGTCAAAGACGCGGTGCAGACTAACCTGTGGGTTTATCTCAGCTCCTTCATCGTCTTCACTGTGGTCGCCATCACGCTCAGCTTCTGCAAGTCCTTCAGGCGCCGTCACCCCTGGAACCTCGTGGGACTGGTGAGTAAGAGTATTAGGGTTGTGATTTAATGTTTTTTTGTGGTTATGCATCATCTGAGTGACTCATGAGCTACCATTATCAATACTGAAATTAGAAAACATTGAAGAAGAAATAACTATAGACCATAATGGACAAACTAAACATCTTCTGAATGTTGATGCTGACTGAAGGCTACATAGATTCTCCAACACACGTGGAAGGCGAGGGTGAGGTGAAAGGCAGAAAGGCAGTTGATGACCTTTAATGGTTGGTTTTGGGGCAGTTAAGAGATCAATCCTTTCTGTCTTTTCGTGCACAGGACAAGGAGACTAGTCAGGCTGGTAAGAACTTCAGGGAGGTTAGCAACAAACTCAAGCTCAAGCTCAAGGTCAAAGTCAGACGGCTGTTGAGTTTGCCAGGGGCAGTGACAAAGAGTAGAGGTCAGGAAGCAAACAGAGAAAGAAATGATCTGGCAATGAGTGACTGCTACAGACCTGTTTATATGTTGTCAGGGTAATTTGCCATAGCTTGCGTCAGGTGGAGGTGGTTCAGATGATTGGGTGGTGTGGCAGGGTGAGTGGAAATTTCCACAGAACCAGAGGAGCAGGAGACCAGACTGTGACAGATATGTTTGGGAAAAAAGGAGTTAGTACTCTTTATTTGCAGAATAGAACATTTTTAAATGATGTGAGTTTGTCGGTTTAAAAGGAGCTACAAGGAACGTTATAAAATCCTATTTACAAAGAATATACTTGGAAAAGCGTCAAATGACATGTAATGTAATGTAAACAATGTGGGTCAAAATATTACTGATATACTGTATCTTTACATCTTTATGCCGATGATGCAATTGTTTATTGTCACGCAAACACTGTTGCCTGGGTCTTTCAACATCTGCAGTCTGCATTTGACATTATTCAGTCAGACTTCTATTTAGATGAAGGTTAAAAAAAAATACATAAATAATAATGTGAAAAGCAGCTTGAAAACAAGAAAAACAACTGTACTTGTAATTATTTAAAATCTAAAATAATACTTATTAATCATAAAGGAAAATGTATAATCCTTTTAATGACATTGTGATATTTAAAAGTCAGAATTTTGTGCCAATAGGTTGTGGTCACACTGAGCTTCTCTTACATGGTGGGAACCATCGCCTCCTTCCACAACACCACTGCTGTGGTCATCACTATGGCAGCAACGCTGGTCATTACTCTGACAATCATCGCTTTCTCAGCACAGGTTCGATTTCAATGTGTCACGATCTTTAAAAAAAAACCAAACATTTCTCTTTGATTTGGAAGAGCGTCTGCGTTGCAGTGCTTTGAAGTGAAACACAAATGTCTTTGTTTTACTCGCAGACCCGTTATGATTTCACCATATTTAATGGCGTTCTGCTGATCCTGGCTGTGGACCTGATCATGTTTGGATTCCTCTGCACCTTCTGCTACTCGTTCATCGCTGACGTTGCCTACGGATGTCTGGGAGCACTGCTATATTCACTGGTAGGAGGAAACAAAATGACATACTGTATAGCAGTGCCAATCTCAGCTGACATATAGGACAAAAGGTGGGGTCGCACCCGGGATAGGTTGCCAGTCCATAACAGGGCCACATATAGAGATGAATTATAATTAATTATAGAATTAGTGCCATATATTAGACAAATCAATATCTGCATTAATGTTTTCAGCAAAACATAGTGGCTTTTGGACATTATTTGTTACTTTTATGATGTAAACAATTATAATTTACATAGGAAAATGTAATTCTGTAATATTTGAATAATTTAAATGCCTCAATATCACTTCTGCAACATGGTATTTATATTAATTTTGCCATTCACCTATCCATACCAATTTATGAAGTGCATCTACGTGCAGGGCTCTTTTTCTATCACACACCTTTTATACACATTCACATGCTTTTAAAGTGGGAATAAATGTCTTACTTGCCCAAGGACACATTGGCATGTAGACTAGCAGAGCAGGATATTCAACCCTCTACCTTCCGTTTGAAAGATGATTCGCTTTGACCTAAAGCTAAAGCATCTATATGCAATTGAGCCATTGTAAATTTCCTTATTGTGATATGTCCACAACCACTGACCTAGCACATTTTAAATGTAAAATCTATTTATTGGGAATTTGCCTTACATATGTAGAAGTGCTGTGACATTTTGCTCTGTGTACATTTTCTCATTTTATTGTAGGTTTTATAACTATTTTAGGTACTTTGTGGGTTTTATAAAGTGTTTTATATGTACAGTATATATACACATTGAGTGATTGATTGACCGTCTCCTCTCCTGTCCCGTCCGTCTCAGTTTCTGATGGTGGACTGTCAGCTCATGATGGGGATGATGAGCTTCCGCCTTGATCCTGAGGAATACATCAATGCAGCACTCACCCTCTACCTTGACATAGTCCTCATCTTCCTCTACCTACTGGGGAGGAGGTGAAACTGTACAAACAACATATATATTTGTTTACATGTTAATAAAACAAATGCACAGAAATTGATGGCAAAACCCCTGTGACCCAGCAATTAATGAAACAAACACTAAAATAGTTGTTTTTATTTAACATTAATGACAAACGCATGTAACATGCATTTCTTAGTTTTATTAATAAGAGAATGTTTAAATATATAAAGCAACACAAGAGAAAAAAACGCTACATGATGCATATTTCAAACCTCAGCAGAAAACAGTGGAAGCTTTTTGGTTTTTGTTTTGCTGTTCACTCCTGTGACGTCAGACAACTGTGAAAAATATCAGCGACACATACAGTAGAAATAATTTTTTGTATCTTGTTTTGTATTGGCAACAGATTTACAACCAAAGATATTCAGTAAAACATCAGATATGGACAAGAAAAATGCATTTTCGAAACAAATTATCAAAACAGTTGATTAATTTTCTGTTCGCCACCTAATTGGTCTTAAACCATTTGTTTAAGGTTTTCCATCACATAGAGAGCAACCATTACCATTATCCATTCGGCACCAGCAGCGTGTTCAGATTTAACATCCCATCCCCCCAAAACAAGAACCGCTTCTGACTGAGTGACGCATCTTCCTTGTTTCATGGAGAGGAAATTCCCCTGTAAATGTCAGTGTACATCAGACCTCACCACAGTGAAGAGTAGTTGAACTTGATCCGCAGCAGGTACCTCATGCGAGTCTGGGCAGGGTTGTAAACAACAAACTCGTTATAGAGGAGAGAGTAACCGCTGTTATTCCTCACTCTCGTCTTCACTCCAGGGCCCATCGGCACCGTCACACCATTACTGAGGATGAGAGACATGTACTCTCATACTGTTGCATGTAACGCATTGTACAGTTTATGATATTTAAAATGACTTCTGTTATAAATAAAATACCACAGTTTGGGGTTTTAGCTCCTCAAGAACAATCTGGAAATGAACTCTAGGACAAATTTCTCTCTGAAATTTGGGAATTTTAATCTATAAAACAGATATTTATCATTAGCAATAGCAACACACTATTATCATAGTTTAATCTGAAAACTCTGATTTGCTGGCCTCTTAAACTGCCTTACCTGTACTTTGTTTTAACACATAATTGCTAATATTCATAAATGACAAACTAGATCTTCAGAATTCTTCTATTTTTGTTCATAATAATGAACGTAACAATGAGCCAATTAAAACAATTAATCAGCCACTCCTGACAGTTACAAGGTCGATGAAGAGGAATGAAGGTTCGTCGCAGCAAGACAGAATATATGTGTGTGAATGAGAGGAACCCAAGTGGAACCATGAGGCTACAGGGAGTGGAGATAAAGAAGGTGGAGGATTTTAAGTATTTAGGGTCAACAGTCCAGAGCAGTGGAGATTGTGGAAAAGAGGTGAAGAAACGTGTTCAAGCTGGTTGGAATGGGTGGAGAAAAGTGTCAGGGGTAATGTGTGATAAAAGAGTATTAGCCAGAATGAAAGGAAAGATATACAAGACAGTGGTGAGACCAGCGATGCTGTATGGTCTAGAGACAGTGGCACTGAGGAAAAGACAGGAAGCAGAGCTGGAGGTAGCAGAGATGAAGATGTTGAGGTTCTCTTTGGGAGTGACGAAGATGGATAGGATCAGGAATGAGTAAATAAGAGGAACAGCACATGTTAGATGTTTTGGAGATAAGGTCAGAAAGGCCAGAATGAGATGGTTTGGTCATGTACAGAGGAGGGATGGTGAGTATATTGGTAGAAGGATGCTGGGGTTGGAACTGCCAGGCAGGAGGTCTAGAGGAAGACCCAAGAGAAGGTTTATGGATGTAGTGAAAGAGAACATGAAGTTAGTTGGTGTGAGAGAGGGGATACAGAGAACAGGGTTAGATGGAGGAGGTTGATTCGCTGTGGCAACCCCTGAAGGGAGCAGCCAAAAGGAAAAGAAGAAGAAGAAGTAGAATAACAGGAGACTAACTGTGTGACAGAGTTTTTGGGGTCAGGGCCGGTCTGTCCCAGGCCCTTAGTGCTGTGTTTCCCAGCAGGCAGAATATCCGCCGCGTAGTCAGCGTCCAGCAGCTCGTGACAGTCTCCCAGTGCCACCTGAAACCAAACAGTGGACACTGAGACACGCATCTGGCTGAAGCTCATCAAGTGATGTTCAAACCATGTTGGTATACTATAGGGAACAGTCATTTTCTTTATGCATCAATTTGTTAATAATGTTCTTATTTAATAAATTCATTATTTAGTTAATAAAATGTCAGAAAATGTTTATATGTGTTTCCCAAAAGGAGTAGTTGAGGTGTGGTTGTGTGAGGTACTGACACATCATCAGCACTGACATGCCTGAGACCTGGTCACTTGCTCTCATTGATAACATGGCTGTCGGCAGGGACAGAAGAAAAAACTGATTTTAGCCACTAAACAAAAGGCTCAATGAATAAAATTCACGCCATCCATGATACCGAAATAATATTTTCACCACTTGCACCAGTTGCCCTATCCTGCTAAAAACTGAAGTTTGAAAACCGCTCACTCTCCCCGCACCAAAGTCCATGGAAAATCTGTGTTTTTAGTTTGCAGTAACTCAGGAGCTTCTGGTTGTTGTGGTTAGTTTTTGTCACTTGGATATATCTGAAAACGAAGGATTACAAACAGACATCACAAAATAACGATCATGTCTGTGGACATCTGTGTGGGAGAGTGAGTGTTCACTTTCTAACGATGATATAGAGCAGCAAACATTCTTAAGATATCGTAGACAGTAAAGCAGTCTCAGCTTTTAATAGGCGAGTCTTTTGTTAAGGGACTAAAATCTTTTCAGTGAGAGCGAGTGTCCCGCTCCCTGATGGTAACTGTAAGGAAAGCCATTATGTGTCAATAACTCATTCAACCACTATTTAAGAACCTGTAGTATCCCTATAATCAATTATCAAAATAGCTGGCAATTACTTTTAGTAGTTGTTTTGAAAATCAATTAATTATTGCAGTCATGTTTTAATGTTATTCAACTCACCTCACACAGCAGCAACAGTCCAACATGATTATGCTGATTGGCGAAGCAGTAGTTGGCGCTTTTTGATGACATGTCAGCAAAGTAGATTCCTTTACCAAACTAGATGAAAAACAAACAGGGAATTTATTCACACTGCAGTAAAAAATGCTGTGATTCCTCAGATACTGAAGTGTGTCTTGTTCCAAATTACAGTTTTTGAAGGTTCTTTTCTACAAGTTGCATTTGTTAGCCTCTTTATTATCCATCCAAGTTGAGTGTCAAGCAGGTTTTTACAAACTTCTACTTTCATGTTCTCATTTTACATATTTTTGACTAGATTTCAAGACAAATATGAAAACAAAATTGAGTGAAAAACAGTAAAAGTATGTTTGTCTTCCATCCATCCATCCATCCATCCTACCATGTATCCAGTGACAGGAGCTTCAGGTGGAGCCACTCTGAGGCCCTGGCTGAGAATTCCGACCCAGTTAGACAGACGGGAACCGTGCCACAGTAGAGTCCTTATACATACACGCACACAAAATGTATTTTCATCTCAGATCGACACAGGTGCACCCCAAAAGCAACAAGCACGTTGAAACTGATGCAAGTCACAACAGATGTGTCTAAAATTTAAAATAGATGTGTATAAAATTTAAAATAATAAATAGTGGTCACATTTAAGAAAAAAAATAAAATAAAATGTGACCACTGAGCCTAACTAATAACATAACTAATAAATAACAGCAATTTTGTGCTAGTAAAGCGGGACAGCTGCAAACAGGTTGGAGTGTGGCTAAAAACAAAAAGCAGCACCAATGAAAAGTGAATTCTACTTCTCAAAAAAAAAACCAGTCGTTACATAATTTCTGTTCCCAAAGTTCAAACAGAGGAAAAATACAAACTGCGTGTCTATCATGTGTTAGTACCTGTTGTGTAACTTTGAGAGGAAGTTCTTGCTCTCCCCTTCTCTGTCCACTGAGAAGATGTCGAGGACGGTCATGGTGTAGTCCTGATGGGTGGGGGCGTGAGTGGACTGCAGATACTGCTCTATCAACTTCAAAACAAACAGAGGAGTTGAGTTTACACAGTTTTTCCTCAAATGACAAACACGGAAATGAAGCCCATCAGTTCACTTCAGAATGAAACTGCTACTTTATTGACACCACACTCACCTTGAACTCATGGCTGCTGGAGTCCAGAGGCTGCAGTTGACACTGGAGGGAGCTGTACTGTCTGTCTATAGGATTTTCGTCACCTCCTCTGCTAGACTGGACCATTTTCACTGCTATCTGAATGTCACTTAGTGCCTGAATAGAATATTAGATATCAGAATATTAACACATGTTTGTGTTAAAATAGAAACAAAATGATTTGTAAATGAAGGTGAAATCCCTTTACCTCCAACAGTGCAATTTTTTTCTTCAGTTCTTCCTCTGTTCGGATGATTGGGGGAGTTTTCAACCTGAATGAAAATGTTGAATTTTATTTTGTTAACAGCGTTAGTGTTCCTTATATTTTCCCCAATAAAAGTTTTATTCTGAAATGCTCCTGCAACACTGACACATGTTTTATTGTGTTTATTGTCCAGCTCTTGATGTGTACATGCAGCTGCTTTGTATAACAGCCTCTTTCTCTGAACTACACTCGGATTGGTCAAAGTCTCCCTCAAAGTCTCACTTTTTCCAAGCGTTGATTTCTTTGTATGGCACAAATTTGTTGCCTACCCCGTCTTTAAAAGTACACTGACACAGCCCTTACCCAAAGTCATGAGGGATGCGGGTGTAGAACAGGTTGCATGCCTCCAGCAGCTCACGATTGCTGCCCTTCTTCTTCAAACACTCTTCGATTGTCTTCAGTGCAGTGTAGCCTGCACGGATCTGGTCTGATTTCAGTTTACCTGCAGGTCGGAGAAATATACAGATTTATGATTTTACAATTTATTATTTTGTCAATGGTGCGCCATGTAATATTAAAAGATTAAAAAAATAACATAATACGCAATAATACAAACAATAATATACTGAAATATAAATGGTATAACACTCATTAAAACCAGAGATTGAGATTGATTGTGACAGACTGACCAAGAGGAGCTTTACGAGTATCAAACTTCATCTCCAGCACACACTCCTCCATAGCTTTAAGGTCACAGATGAGCTCTAGAAGAGACTTGACCTTCACATCCAGCTTGGAGACCTTTTTGGCCACAGTGCTCACCTCCTCCTTCTCCTCCTCCTGTCGCAAACACACAGTGGATTTACATCACATGTGTCAAACTGGTGGCCCTCCAACCACTGTGCAAGGTGATGTAATAGAAACAGAATATAAGACTAAATGTATTTGCCGGCAATATTTTTTAGACATTCAGTTGTAATCATTTCTATATTAAATGTATTACACTCAACATGAAATTACATATATTTAAGCTGTTTTAATCACAATTATCCTTGTCATTATTTGCTAAATTTTAATTTAATTCTCTGTTTTTGTGCATCATAAATATGCTTTTATTGTGAATCATTTTATATCAAAACAAGCAAGCATTTTAATTTGCAATTCTGTCTAATATCATAATGAATATCTTATATTGACCACTGGCTTCTAAATAGTTGTTTTTTCCACGTTTCTTTCCTCTACGTTGGCCCCCGCTTGACCAGAGTAGTTGCTCATTGGCCACCAGGTTATTTGAGTTTGGCACCCCTGATTTACATGACATCTCTCCATCTCTACGTAAATAAAGAATTCAATAATGTGTCTGAATTTCTCAAAGTTTGACTAACACAAAGATATAGAGAAACGGTACTGTACAAATTCTCAAACATACCTTTTCATTTGTACTGTAGTCCACAAACACCATGTCATATTTTCCAGCGACTTTGTCAAAACTGGCCCGCTGTTCCCACTCATTCTTGGTCTTGTCCAAAAACCTGCAGCAAAACAAACATGTTTTTCAGAGCCATTTTACAGGTGACAAACCTGGACTATCCAAACATAAATATACTCTGTCCATGTATATATATATATATATATATATATATATATATATGGAGAGAGAGAGAGTGATATATATAGAGAGAGAGTGATAGAGAGAGAGAGAGAGAGAGAGATGCTCACTTTTTTGTGAAGAAATTTTTGGCTTTCAGCAGATCTCCACCACAGGGGGTAAGGCTGTTTTGACCCACTTTGCCCACTGATCAAACAAGAGAGACACCATTCAAGTACAGTCACTGAAGGTAAATTTCACACTAAACAACATTCAGAGTGTGAGGTTTGCCGTGAATCCCACACTACATGACTGACCAGCAACAGACGCTCAGACATTTCATGAAACACACACGTGGTGACAAAAACACACATGAGAATTGACACAGTGAGTGATGTGCAAAACACGGCTTCAATGACCTCAAATTCATTTCTACGGTTAACCTTTAGAATCTAAAGGTTAACCGTAGAAATCTAAAGTTTAGATCCTGTTCAGACATGGTACTAGCATACGTCCTGAATAATCTGTCTGATCATGTCCACATTCAGAGGACGTGTGTGTCCACATTCCTGAGACCGCCTCCTTTTGTCTTACACTTCTCAGCACCCAAACATTTATTTATTAATATTAACACTGATTGTCAAATCATTTATTTTTTCTTATTGTTAGCGGGAGTGGCACTTTGTTTCACTCAGCTTCACTTTCACGTCGCTTTCTTGGCCACTAACACAGAGACAAAGTTGTAAATTAACAACATGCACATATACAGTAATTGCATGTTGACAAAAATGTCAACATGTGATCGGGTCACTGAGGACTGATGTTAATACCAGGTGTGAACTGTTGTAGCAGTGCTGTTTGTAATCTTCATCAAGTCTTTCTGATATTTTATTTCCATTTCTCTTTTCTTCATCCTTGACTTTTTTTCTGATGAACCGCTGTTTTGTTTCTGTTCAGGTCTCAGCTGTTGGTAAGGAGACTCAGCATACTGGAAATGAGATTGGGGCCTGGAGTGCCTTAAATATGAGTCTCTTTGGGTCCTGTCATTGAATATTTCACACACTGATCATTTCCCGAACAGTCATGCCGCGTGGTCTTCACTTTAGTGGTAGACTATACCACCGTCTGTTAGCCATGAGTTTCTAAACTTCAAGCAACTGTCAGCAAACAGATTATCAGCTGGAAAATGTATAGTGTGATCTTATTTGAGATTATGTCCTACATTAATATGAACATTTATAATTTTTCAGATTTGCAAAAAAAAAATCATCAGGTCAATGTGAACTCACCTCTGCCCCATCTCATCCATACACTGTAAACCTTGGCGCTGTCGTCTTCCAGAAGCTGGATTAGGTAATATTTGTTGTTGTTAAATTGTAGATTTGTCTGTGAAATAATAATAAAAAAGATATAAATAAAATAGGATAATAAATGTATTGGCTTTAGAAAACTCTCCCAAAATAACTTTTATTTTATACATCAATTTAAGATGATTTATATAATTTTACCTGATTTAACATGACATCATAAACATCATTTCCTTCACAGTAAACATGAGCCTGAAATAGAAAAGCATTAGTTAGTTACTTGAGAACTACAACTGATGCAAGGCTTTGCAAAAAGTTCCTTATCTTGTGTGGAAACTGTACCTTTCCAAGTTTGGCTTTGCATTCAGGGTCAACTGGAGCTTTGCCCTTCATGACCACCGTCCTCACAACTTCTGCTCAACAAGATCACAAACAAAACAACATCAGCTTTATGCAAAGTGACGTTTGTTTGCTGTCAAAATGCTCCATGTTTGTTAATGCTTCTAGGGCTGGAACTAGGGATTATTTTCATAATCAATCAATTTTCCTCAATGAATCGAGTACTTGTTTAGCATGTAAAATGTCCATAAAATCTGATCAGTGTTTACCAAACCTGGAAATTAGGGATGCACCGAAATGAAAATTGTTGGCCGAAACCGAAAAAATGTATATATATCCAATATAATGATAGGGGAAACACTGGAGTATAGATTGATATTCATGCCTCAAAGAATAAATCAAATAAGAATCGATGAAAATATTTAGGAGGATCTCATCGAACAGCCAAGTTTCGCTTTTGTGCAAAGAGACTTCCCAGCATTTAATAGGTGCTGTTCCACCGTGTACTCACATCTTGTTGGAACCGTTTTATTGCTGTTCCAAACTGATCTTGGACAGACTCTTAGCGGGAATAGACAGGTGCGTGCTGGCCGCAGTTTTTGCAAGCGTCATCCTTCCGGTAGTTTTGTTTCGGTGATAAAAGTCTACGAAAATGGTTATTTTGGCAATTTTCGGTGCATCCCTACTCGAAAAATCAGAGAGCTGTTTTAACTGTTAAAAATCTAATAATCATTGCAGCCCTAACTCACAATAATTATTGTAACTGTTCAGTGTGTAAAAGTATGAGGTATGTTACCTTCACTTTTTATCTCCTCTTTGGGCTTTTTTTCAGTTTCAGTCTGACGGTTACTTTGCCCTCTCTTCCTCTTAGCAGCAGGTTTCTCCTCTTCCTCCCCCTCTTTGTCCTCCTCTTTAACTGGAGCTGCCGTCTCATTGGAAGCACTCGAGGCACTAACTTCATTCGAACTTTCTGAATAAAAGGAAAACAGCAGAAGCCTTTTCAAAACAAATTTACTAACTTCTGGTTTAATGTTAAAAGGTATATAAAGACAAACCTACAAAGCTTTAGATAATGTCATCAACTACAGCTACTATTACTTGTAAGTGGGTAAAAATCTTATGTAACATTAAGAAAAACATTTATGTATCTATACATTCCAGGAACGTCTGTCTATGTGTGTGTGTCTTATTCACATATCTCTCGAACTGATGGTCCGATTGATTTTAACCTTGACAGGTGTCTTGCTAGGTGTTTGGATAAGTAATGCAAAAGATATCGGTAAAAGAAGCACACATTGGCTTTCACCGCTCTACTGCAGCCACTCCCCTTCTCATTCACACAGCACTGTGAGTGAGACAAGGCTCCGTCAAGCTGAAGCAGATGACAAATGCAGTGCTTGACTGGCAAGTAACGCTGTACGCCAGACAAGGCACTGTGAAGCTGAGGCAGATGACAAACGCATTGGCCCCAACAACAGACTGTTCACCCCATTCCCCTCCGAGAGGTGTTACAGGTCTCTCCGCACCCGAACCAGCAGGTTCAGAGGAAGCCTCTTTCCTGCAGCTGTCACCATACTGAACTCTAGCTCTGCATCCCGGTGACAACCAACCAACTGTTATGCAACCATATAGTTCAATTTTCCATATTTATTGTATGCCATTATGTCAGTATCAGTATTTGCCTTCTACCATACACAAATAAAAACGTCACTGAACTTTTGCTATGTAATAATAACAATGAGCACTCAAACACACCAAACCAACAATTACTAAAAAAACACACAAAAACAGATTTTTCACGGGCACTGTACAAGTATAATTTAATAACACAAGACAATAAGATGACAAAACAGTCTGTGAGATATGTCATAAGTTTCAACACACACACCTGGTTTCACTGTCTGAGAGCGAATATTCCTCTTGTATTTAGTGACAGGATTAATCTGGACCATCTTCTTCAGGTCGACGTCGTAGTCCACACCACCGCCAAGGGTCAGAGCGACGGAGGTTTGTCCTGAGGAGACGGCCGAGTCCAACACAGCACACGCTGAAGGAGAATATGGTTCCCACTGCCCTTCATCACCCTTCCACTGCCACACTAATCACAAGGAGAAAAACATTTATATTTATGACATACATTTACATTTGTAATGCTATTGTGAAGTTCTGATCACTTATCCCTTAAGTAACATTAGGGGAAACCTAGTCAACTAAACAAATACTACAGAAAAGAACACTTTTTTATAGCTAAAAATGTGCATATTTTCAGAATATGTATTTAATGTTCAAATGACATTTAATCATCCAGGCATTTACATAATTTAAACCAGAGGTTCTTCTTTTTTTTCTTGGACAAGGATGCCCCTACAGAATAAAACAGATTTGAGGGACCTCCTCCTGTACTTCCCTTGGAATAATTTGTCAATAAGTTTTTTGATTAAGAAGAAATGAGTTAGAAAAGAGTTATTTCGGGTTAAAATGTGATTTTGTAATCATTATGTGATGTATTCCTCGTGCCTTTTGTAACTTTTTTGAGTAAAATGCACTGTGTTAATTAAGTTATCAGGCTATTGAAATACGATTAAAGAAAATCCAACTGCTATATTGTTTGGTTGTGAAATACAAGACAATGTGACCTATTTGAGCCAGAAATATATGCCCTGCACATGATTTCTGTAGTTATTCCAATAAAACCATTTCATTAAAGATTAGATGTGAAATAAATCAGTCTTTGAGAAAGTTGAAAAATGAGTGGAAATGAGAAAATATATACCAATTTGCCATGTGACAAGAAACCCACAATAACCTCTGCTTTAATCCTGAACAATAGATAGATAGATAGATAGATAGATAGATAGATAGATAGATAGATAGATAGATAGACACTTTATTCATCTCACAGAGAATGAAGTGGTGTCTAATTTTAAAAGCTCACTGCATATGTAATATCAACACTTGATTAACTGATAATGTTAGAAAGATAAAGTAGTGGAGTGGGAGCAGAGTAAATGTGCTTAACCACTTTACACAGCTGGTTTATAATACATTAACATCGAAAAAACAGGTATGCGACATAGAATTGTTGAACTAATTACTGTGTAATGACTTTACCATATTTTAACATGCTTTCCTAACAGTTTATATTAAGTCTAGATAGTACAGCACTTATATTAACAAACGTGCTTATTTCCTTCAGTTTGCTTCCTTAACGGTTTTCTGTTCGGACATGTTTCAGTCCAGATAATATAGCGCCGACAACAGCTAGCTAACTCATATCCCCACAACCGGCGCACAAACCTGTTTTTAAACGACTTTCCTCGTTATCTTCTGCGCCCTGACTTTTGTTTCTCGATGCTCTCGTTCGCCTCATGATGGTTTAAGAATATACAATGCGCTAGTTATAGAAAGTAAGTGGCCACAGTCACCGCGGAAAAACTCAAAACTTTGCACACCAACGTTTCCTGGAAGATGACGTCGTCAAAGATCTTGTAGTGCGCAGACGTATCACTCCGTGTTTCTTTTAAGAAAAGCACATATTTACCATTAGGGACTGTTGTGTGCATTTCACGCAAACACAATTTGGCTGTGTTAGTGCACATTCATGCATGAATCTTGTTATTTCCTGCTCAGCTCCTACAGTTAAGGCTAAAATACACTGTGTGACTAGTGTCACACTTGTAACGTAAAGTGCAAAAATGTTGCAATTTTTCATCTCACTTCCATCAAAGCACAATACATGCTTTTTATTATCTCAGGGTCAATGTGTATAGAGGTTGATAAATTACATAATAATAATAATAATAATAATAATAATATAATAATAACAATAATAATAATAACAACAATAATAACAAAATAATAATAATAAATAAAAGAAATAAATCATGAATAAATAATACATAAATGCATACATTAATACAATTAATTAATTTATATACTTATTTATTTAATTATTATTTTAATTCTGTTTCGTGTGATATGGAGACAAAACATGCTATTTCCACAAGATGACACTGTCACAATTACCCTCACGTTGACATATCCCAGGATGTAAACAATTTTTTTTGTACTTCACATTAAGTGTATTGAAAATAATTCGTATTTTCTGAGGGTTTTTCCATCTAAAAACATAGTGGCATCATGACAAAAATCATCAACAATGAATGGAGTTTAGTGAAAGCCACTCGCGGGCACACAAAAAGCTCAGAGTGAGAACTCCTCTGTGAGTGTGTGCGCAATTAAATCCGGAACCTTACGTCGGTGCCTAAAGTTCCTCCTTAAACGGTATTCGGAGTTGTTTTGTTGACGGACCTGTCGGTGGGTAATGTGTTGTTCAGTTCACTGCGTGAATGAAAGTATGAAAAAAATATGAAATGTTAAATGTTATATTTCCAAAGTCAGCAGAGTCGTTGAAGATATGGCTTCGCGTAAATTCAGTGCTCGTGTTCTCCGCCGGAGTTCGGGGATAGTGACGATGTTCAGGGTGAGTGATAATGTCGGTGTCATTGAACGCATCATACACATTAAACATGGCAGGGTCACAGAGAACTCTATGGTTAGAACAGTTTGACTTGTTCACACGATGGTTCTAAAAATTAGAATCTCCTAATTTTATCACATACTACACTAATCACCGAACTAATAGTTAATTATTTCTTTCATTCTGTGTGAAATGTGACAAATTATCTTTAAACATAGATCTTTCTGGTTCGTAAGACTTCTCTTACTCGTTCTTGCGATACTGAAGTATTATGTTAATTTAAATATGAACTGTATGTGAATGAGCTGAATTGAGTCACTAAATCAGCCAGTCAATCAACCTGTAGAATTAGAATTCCAATTTTAGCAAGCAGTGTATTATATAACATCAAATAAATCAGAAATAAAATATGATTATTTGTATTGCAAGATTTAAAAAAATGTAAGTCTTTGCTCTGAATTCAATAATTGTTTCATTTTGATTAATGACTTTATTTGGCGGATGTTGGATGTTTAGGCTGAATTATTAGCCTTTTTATTAATTAAATCTTAATTTAACAAAACATCAAGGCTGCAGTTTAGTTAATGGGAATGATTTTATAATAATGGATACATATTTCATAAAAGAGAGTAAGATATTTATTTACTAATTGAATCTTGACACAGATAGTGCTCCATACATGGTCCATCTTGTGTTACCCAGTAACAACTGAACTTAAGCTGAAAAACTATATCACAGATAAATATATGGAGGAAAAATGCAATTTCATAATTTTTTTTACCCTTACCCATGTCGTTCAGCCCTAGTTTTTCTGTCTTCAGGGAATGAGTGCAGGTGTTCAGCCAGTGCCACAGGCCCCAGTAGATTTTTTAAAAGGAGAACCACACAGGAAACACCCAGGTGTGACCAACCTGAAATGCCTGCGTCTACCTAAGGAGCTCCAGGTGGCTGCACAGTCAATCATTAAGAGTACGTTCACTTATAATTGTGTCCCTCAGTCCAAATATTTGTGCAGCTTCACTGCTCCTGAAATGAAACCGTCAAAAATAATGAATTTGTGACTTGTACATCTCTACACCTCTAGGTGCTGAAGTGACTCAGCTGCCCCAACGCTCTCACGCACTCACCAACCTCCTGTGGAGCAGAAAACGAGCAGTGGAGGATGCAACTCTGAGAAAGAGAGCTGTGAGTCTGGAGAAAAAACTTTGGGATGAAGCGATGGAGAAGAGCAGTGGAGGTGAGTGATGTCGTCAAACCCAAAAGTGAACAATGGATGCACAGCTATATCAACTATAGACTAAGTTTTCATGTACCAAAATGTGTCCAACCTGCATGGGCTCACAAGACACAACAGTTTCTATATCAGAAACAAGTGCAGCAGCAGAAGTATAGCAAAAGAACAACTATACACCCAGAGTCTAGAATATACAGTTGGTTTTTTGTGCTTTAATATGTCTTTTCTTGTGCTATTTTTGACACAAATAGGGCTCCATAGTTTAGGTCCACAATACAACCTAGTCGAGATCTAGTGGCTCAGGTCAAATAATCGAATCCTCAGTTGAAACCAAATGTGATGAAGAAACATTTAGCTGTTATGCTCCAACTGTGAATATCAGCAATTCTATTCTCATAAACATATGATTGAATTTTAAATTTTAATCTTTCACTTGCACTTCAATAATATCAAAGTAAATTATTGTTTCATGCTGCATCATCATATTTTATGTCATAGCTTTCTGTTTTCTTTCTCTACAATTATCTGTTTCTCTACTCTATTAGAATAGTTTATTTAATTATTTAATTTGTTTTTGCTTAGATTTTTTCTTTTTTTATGTAAAGCACACAGAGTATGAAATGCGTTATACAAATAAAGCTGCCTCCTTTTTTTTTTTTGCACTGCAGATATAGATGAGCAGGCACTGGACGACCGCATCAGGAGGAAAGTGTTCTCAGAGCTTAGAAGAACAACATATCACTGGACTCCATTGAAGTAACACACACTTTATCTGCACTTTCACTTATTATGAAATGAATGCTCTTGTTGAAATCAACTAAATTGGAGAAATAACATCCTAAACACAACTTACCGACACAATGTACAGTATATGTTTCATATTTGCAAATTCTGATGAAAAACATTTCAAGAATTGTAATCTTTTATAGCCTGATGGTACACTAGACAGACACTAACGTTGTAGTGTAGGAACATTAATGATGAACCCCTGTAGGGTTTATTTACATGCTGCAGATTTTTCCTGTTTAAGACTGTGTGAGTCTGCATTAATATAAATCTCTGTCTGTGATTCAGGTATGATGAAGAATTCGGTGTCGTGTACATGGCGGCTCGTCTGGCTGGAGGCTATGCAGCAGTCAGGAGGGCTCTAAATGAGGTTGGATATCAGGCCTTCAATTCATCTTCTTCATGAAAAAACTATAAATATATACATGTATATATGTGCATTGAAAAGTAAATGCAATAGTGTGTTGAATTTCTATTATTATTCCCCTATCATTGCAGATAAAGATTAGAGATCCCTCTTTTGCTCCTCAGTCTCTTCTGGATTTTGGTTCGGGGCTTGGAACAGTTGTTTGGTTGGTGCACGACACAAAGAGAGTTTTCATGTAAAAGTGCGGCCGTATAAATGCAGTGGTTCTGTCTTTGTCCTGCAGGGCCTCGCACTCGCACTGGGCTGCCTCTTTGAAGGAGATGATTTGTGTGGACAGCTCCGGAGCGATGAACGTTCTGGCTGAACGACTTCTCAAAGGTCCACACACATATTGACGTGATTTCAATTTTCGAGTTTGATTATTGACGTACAGGCAGATGATCTGAGGGTTTTTTTTCTGCTATGTTGAGCAGGTGATGATGAAAAGGCTCAACCGCACATCAAACAAGTTTATTTCAGACAGTTCCTCCCTGTCTCTCCTAAGGTAAGACACCCTCTTTTTCTATTTCACTTGCAGATTCTAGCTGTGTCGAATTATCCTGGGTCTGGATCCAGACGAGTGTTGATTCTTCGTCCGGATGTTGTCGAAATGCATCACAGCACCAGGACTCGGGTTGTCCCAATTTACACATGAATCATCAGCTTCTTCTCAAGGCCCTGGTATACTTCCGTACACAGTGCGCAAATCCAGTGTGCCCATATTTTGGAACCATGCAAAAAGAGCGTGTTGGGTGCGCGTGGACAGCGCATGCACAAACTAAAGCTCCGCCCCACCGGTAGGTGGGTTATAAACGTGACCTATGCGTTTATCCTCTTCTTCTTTGGTAGAAATGCTTCCTATGCCCTGCATTCAGACTTGTACCGCCACCCATTGGTGAAGTGGGATACTCCAGGAGCCTGACATGCATGAAAGTATACCACGGCCTTCATGGGTTAAGCTATCCCTGAAGTCTTTGCGTGCCAGTGGCCGAGCTTTGTTTTTGTAAACCTTTATTACAACAACACGGGAACAGGAACGATAATTCTAAACCAAACAGAAGTGAATAAATCAATTATCCTCTCATTAAGGAGTGAGAAGTAGGAGTTGCTGTTCTTTTTGCCTTCAGGTGCAGTTTGATCTGGTGGTGGCAGCTTTCACGCTGTCAGAGCTTCACAGTGTGAAGGAGCGAGAGGAGGCCATGTTTACTCTGTGGAGGAAAACCAGCTCGTATCTGGTTGGTTAAATAATGATAAAATAAACAAAAAACCTTTCGGTTTACATGGCGTGAACAAATATTACATTGGAGACATTTTGTGTCAGTTAAGTCTTTTATAATTCTGTTGTTTTTATTACAGGTGCTGGTAGAAAATGGGACCAAAGAGGGTCATCAGGTTCTCATGGAAGCGAGAGAAACTTTATTACAGGTATTATTCAGTATATATATATATATATAAATATATCACCATCTGGTGGTCACGCAGGAAGCGAACGGATAAATGATGCATATATCTCTGTCTCCAGAAACAAGAGAAGATAGTCCACGACTCCAGACCAGCGTCAGTCTTTGCTCCGGTACGTTTAAATCACAGCTGGCTTTAAAAACATGTCCTTCGTTCATGTCAAAGTGTCACCAATCTTCTTCTCCGGTCTTTGGTGTCTCTAGTGTCCCCATGAACTGACGTGTCCCAAACTCTCCCAAAAGCCGGTCGTCCCCTGCAACTTCGAGCAGCTCTACCACCCTCTGCCTCTGCCTAGGGTAAACGCTAAGCTCTGGATTGAAGCCACACTTTATGTTTTAAAAGCGAAACATGCACAAAGAACAATCTACATCAAGAGTCCAAGCTGTCCTTTTAGGGATGTGTATATTTCGCATGTTGATTTCACAGTGATGTAGAGCTGCAACAAAGTTATTATGATGTCATGGAATGTCTTGTTTTGTCCACAATCCAAAATTATTCAGTTTTAAAGATGTATTTGTGACAAAGAAACCGGAAAATATTCACATTTAAGAAGCTTAAAAATCAGAAAAGCTTGTTTAAAAAATGTTTTTTTTAAACACTCAAATCGATTATCAAAAATAGTTGACGATTGATTAATAATCGATAAACTGATGATGCATTTTCAAAAATATCCCTATAATTTCAGTCAAATCATCAGTATGACACTGTAATGCACCAGTTGGTGTTTTCTTGGCTCAAACATAACGTCGCTGCAGTTTTCTGTTTAACATGTACTGTGCACAGTGACAGACAGGAGACTATGAATGGATGATGTGAAGACGAAATGAGTGCATGAGTACATTTATTTCCCACAGCACAAGGAGCATCAGTCGGAGAAGTTCAGCTACTTGATTCTGACACGAAGTGGGTCAACGTCACAGGAGGAGACGGGAGGTGTGGACTGGGCCAGGCTGATAGCACCGGTGCAGCGCAGGACCAGACACGTCCACTGTCACATGTGCTGCCCTGATGGACAATTTAAGCACATGGTGGTGACAGCTCGAAAACACAGCAGGTAAATAAATCTCCAGCATCATATGAACCAGCAGGGGTCACCTTAAATATATTTGTGGAAAGGCCAGAATCTTTCTTACAAACAATTTGGGGGCCCTCCATTCAGATAAAATGAAATAAAATTAACCATTTGGCCTAATAACTTATTGTAGTTTTGATTTTTATTTTTTTTTTTACCAAATTAAAGACATTTTTTGACTAGTTTGAAGTTTGTCGAGTTTGTAATAAAAAAAAATGTGAAAAATGAGAACAGCATGTAAAACAAATAAACAGTGTTCTTATTTCTAATCTGAGATTTAAAGCATAGGTTTTGTGTTTGTGAAACCAGTGAGCCACCAGGGGGAGACCACTGAAAAACAACTGATTTATAACATTAGTAAACACTTCCTCAAAGAGTTCATGCCCTGATTCAGAGCTCTTTTATAAGCAGCAAATCTGTTCCTGCAAAACTAAAACTAAGTTATATAAATGATTTGAGGTGGTTTCATGTCCTCTGGTGATTAGTTCTTGATTTCTGCGTTTCGTCTTCTCTCATCAGAGACGTGTATCGCTGTGCCCGGAGCAGCGACTGGGGAGATCAAGTGCCGGTCATTCAGAAAGTTGAGGACGATGTCCCGAGTGACTCAGAGTGATGACTCACTTGTGATGAGAAACATTTCTGAAAGAAAACTGTGGAATACACCCTAAAACTGACATGAGACTTGTCAGTAAGACTCATCCGCAGTCCGGTAAACAGGACATCTGAATTTCCTAATGGGAACTGCTGGAAAACCGAGTCACTCAACAGCAATTATGTGGTTATGATTGCATCAATAAAACACACACTCACACACACACACAGTGCTGTCTTTTTGTATTAATTATACCCAGATTACCGTGCACCGCCTGTACAATAGTCAGTTATTTTATAACACAAAATCCAAACTTGGAGCTTGATGTCAATTTAAACTCTCACACAAAATAAGAAACAATATACTAAAATTCAGTGAAATCTGGATAAATATCAAACATTTCCTGAAACAATCGACCAATCTTTTTATTTTGTTTTATTGCTTTATTATGATGCGTCCTGAAGATGAGACAAGGACATGGGGCATACATTTCATCAAACTAGAGAACCAGGTTTTTTGCTTTGTTCTCAGTCATAATTCAACACCAAGTGTTGCTGTTGCTTACGTCTGTACTGACTTAAGGTCAATCACTCTATGGCTGTAGAAAACAATGTTGGTGTCTTTGCAGCATAGGAGGTTGTCTCCAGTGCAGACCTGTATCCAGAGAAAGTGTAGAAGAAAACACATTTACAGAAATAATTTAATGGATTTTACCGAATAGAATGTCAAGTTTTCACAATCTCATTCAGTGCTGAGGTCAGGTCTGGGTACTTGTACTGAAATCCAGCCTCTAAAGTCTTCTTTGGTACGACCTTCTGTCCCTGCGTGAGGACGACCGCCCTCTCGGAGCCCATCAGTGCGTTCATTACAAAGCCTGGCACAGGCAGAACGGTGGGCCGCCCCAGAATCCGGCCCAGCTCTTTGGTGAACTCGTAGTTGGTGTTGAGCGCAGGTGCGACGCCGTTAAACACTTGTGGTGAAGCAGGGGCGGAGTCAGTCGAGGGCTCCAGGGCTTGAGCGATGATTCCTGCCAGGTCAGAGACGTGGATCCAAGGAAACGGCTGACTTCCTGATCCCAGCGTGCCCCCGAGGCCGAGCCAGAAGGGCAGCAGCATTTGCTTCATGGCACCGCCATCACGGCCCAGCACTGCCCCTGGTGGAGGGAGGAGGAAAAGCAGGAACATGAGATGTGATAGTCATAGTCATGTCTTGGTTCTTCCGTCCTCTGAAATGTAATAAGACTTCAATTATAAATAAAAAGGTTATTAAATAACTCTGTAAGAGACCCAAAGGAAAAGGGGAATAGTATAGATACTGGTTCTGGTTCTCTTTTAGTGAAACGTGCATGCAGTTTTTAAATACCAGGCCTGATGATGACTTGTCTGGTGGTTTTTGCCACATCCTCAGGCAAAAGCGCAGACGCCTCCCACTCCTTAACAAGTTTGGAGAGCAGATCGAACGGTGTCCATTCACTGTCTTCGGTGTACTGAGCTGTCAGACTGGGTTTGTAACAAGCTGTGGACATAAAGACACAGAAAAAACATCAGTTTCAACCTGCCAGCAACATGTGAGAAGTTAAAGGCGTGTCATTAAGAGGAGACGAACCTACACCTGACACCAGCACCCACGAGCGCGGAGGACTGTGAGAAGCAGCGATGGCTTGAGCCAGAGCTTTTGTTGTGTCAATGCGACTGGAGAACAAATCTTTTTTATAGCTTTCGTTCCACCTGAAACCACAATTAAAAACAGGTTGACGTTGTGATCCAGCTACAGTAGGAAAGAAACCTGAAAAAGCAAAACTCAAACTGAAGAACACATCATTCACTGTAAAAGAAAAAAGAAATGAACAAACAGTCAGTTGTGAACTTATGTCATTTGCTGCTCACCATCGCAGAGGGTTCATGAGATTCTCTCCTGCCAAGTTTACGGCGCCCTCACATGGTGGGAGGCCACTGGACTCCAACTCACCCTGCAGGAGCACAAACAGAGACAAGCAGTGTAGAACATGACTAGAAAGGAATCTGTTTCACCATCTGTGAATTAACCACTGCACAAAATTGGTATCGACAAGAAAACGCACTCAGCAAACCCTGGCAGCAGTTAAATGTGTATCCACATTCTCATGTTAATGTCTTGAAGTTCAAATATGATGAGTATTGTTCACATTAGGGGGAAGTGTCAGTTTAAAATGCTCTCACGATAGTTTTTGTTGATCGTGATGCAATATTTTATAAAGTAAGGTTAAGTTAATATATAAGACCTGTTTTTCTTGAACAAGTTGTTTTTTGTCAATATTATCATTAACATCTAATATACTATTAACAAGAGCAAGCTGGTACAACAGGCCTTTACGAACACATTTTTGATGATTGCAAAATATTGCCAATTATCGCTATCGACAAAATCCCAAAAAATATCGGGATATTGATTTTCATCAATATCGCACACCCCTAACTTTACCCATGTTATTTTCCCTGGACCAGGTTGACGAGATATCACTGTGATCTCGTGACCTTTGCTCCTGAGCAAGCGAGTCAGCTCTTGGCCCACAAAGCCAGATCCTCCTCCTACCAGGGAGACAACATATTGAAACTCATCAACAAACACAGATATCAAAAAGAATCTGCTAATCTGCATAAACTATTATGATAACCAATACCAGTAATTTGTAATATTTTCCTGTGTATTTTGCTCCATGCTACAAAAAAATCTTTATAATGAATAAAAACTGAAGAATTTTGGTTTGTCAACAAAATTAGACTTTTAAGAACATAATTTTAAGGTCAACCTTTTTTGTACATTTCAAGGACCAAACAAGCACTCAAGTAATTGAGAACAGTATCAACAGATTAATCGAGTATGAGAATAATCGTTAATTGCAGCCCTGATACATGATACACACCTAATTAATTTCTTGATACAGATTTGGTAAATACAAACTACCGCAGTTCTACTTCAATAGCAAATCATCAAACTTTATGACGGTCGATATGGAGAACGAGGTTTATGGTGTTAGAGGTTATAGGCACAGTCACAATGTTTCTGTGATTCATCCACAGACTCATCCAACTTAAACTAACATAAATTGTAATTAACTTGTGTCGTTTATTAATATTGTCTTCAAAAAAAAAATCATTTTTATTTTATTGATTAGTTTGAAATTAGTTTAATATGTCTATTCAGCACATGTAATGTTTTGCTGGTCAATAAAAAAAACAACTAGAAAATTAACATGATGCGCACGCGCACTGCCATGCTAACAAAAACTTATCTAACATCAAACAGCAGCAACCTCAGATTCGTGTGTGAATTAAACCTTAACATGACACTTTATCGGGTTTGGTTGACACTATTTTTCTTCCGTTACATCTAGAAGAATAGGTTGCACTCATAAATCACAAGCACTCGTATTAAATGATGCCTTTAACCATGCAATGCTACCAGCAGCAAACAGCTAGCTGGTAGGGTTATGTCACATTGACCTTTCCCATTTAATGAAATATTTCATTTTTTTTAAAAGAAAGAAAATACACATACCTATTAATACTCTCATGGTCACACAGTTCCAGTGTAGAAACGTGGAAACACTCTCTAAGCGAACCAGGAATTACATGATCATTTCAAGGTAGTGTGTTGTATCGTTCACGAACGGGTGACCGAACTGAACTGAATCACTTTATGAAACGATTCGTTCATCTCGCAGTTGAGCTGAGCTGAGCTCTGTTGCAAATCGAGTCACTCAGCGGGCAGGGCCAAAGTAACTATTCCTTTCAAAATGATGGAGTCCCCGTGTGTAACGGCTGCGAGATCCAACGACGCCCACATAAATGTATGTAATGATTTAATTACTTTGTCGTAACTGTATTATTTTTTATCTATTTCCCTGTTCCCTATTGTTGAGAAAGTCTTCTGGTCACAGTTTGCTTAAAATAATTGAATGACTATTCGATTATTAATCGATTACTAAATTAATTGTAAACTATTTTGACAATCCATTCGGATTTTTCAGCTTCTTAAACGTGAATATTGTCTGGCTTCTTTATCTACAAATATCATCATTTCCAGGTTCACGGATCAACATTTTTAAAGTTTTCTGATATTTTATAGACCAAACAATTATGTAAAAATAATCGACAGATTAATCGATTATGAACGTAATTGTAGTTGCAGCTCTATACATACTGTGTATTACTTTCAATTGCAATTATTTATGATATAAATTTTAATATCAGTGCTGCAATGATCAGTTTTTAGCTTCTTAAATGTAAATATTTTCTGGCTACTTTGCTCCATATGAAACAAGGAAATAATTGAAAAGTGAATAATTTTTGGTTTTTGGAAAATCATCATCGCCATGTTTGCTATACGCTGATCAATTTTTTTTTCAAAAATGTTCACATTTTCAAGACCAAACAAGGACTCGATTAAATAATGATCGCGAAAATAATGATTATGATTACATTCAACAATCATTAGCCTTATTTCAGTGACAAAACATATATTTACTAATAAAAGTATTTTAAAAAAAGTATAGTTAATATACATTCATATTTATATTTTATCAGCACATAAACAGAAGCTTTGATTTAATATATATATATTATTATTTATTGTGTGTGTGTGTGTGTGTGTGTGTATTTTATTGCGCAGTAGACCCGGAAGTTGCTGTTGGTTTTGTGACGTAGGACGTGAACACGTGGTTTGATAACGATATAAATTGCGCCTCAGCCTCATTAGCTGTCTCTCTCTTCCTTGTTGTGGTGATGTTGGGTCGTTCGTGTCTCCGGTGGCAGAATCACGAACATCAAGAAACTACCGACATCATCATTATTATCAGGTTTGTGTCACTTCTACGCTATTAACGTTAAAGTCGGTACGTTCACGTACCTATTTGTTGTGGTTCCTTCCGCACGGATATCCGTTGTTCGACCGCGTGGTTCTTCACTAATGACGAGGCACTAACTAGTAACGAGTAAGGTTCCAGCTGAGTGAACTGTGCTTACCGAATTAACTTAGTATTAACGGTCAAGTGTGTTTTGATTGGTGTGGAATTGCGTTTAATTGGGTTTTGAAAGTAGAATTTTTTTTTAAGTGTATGATAATTTCATGCTTGTTTCTTGAACAATACATTAAATGGAGGTTTAGTTTGTTACAAATGTCTTTTGAAGGAAATTATATTTAGAATGTTTTTTTCTCCCAGTTGTATGTTATTTAACACCACGTGGCTGTACCACGTGGTTTTTAAAAAACCAGAAGAAACCCACTGGTTTTATCTTGAACAATGCACTGAATTATCTGTACAGTGTAGTAGAAGGAAAAGCACATTTTAAGTTGTGGTTATGAAATATTTACTATTGTAATTAATTGGAAAATTGGCCCTTCACAGAAAACTAAATTGGTAATTTGATTTGTCCAGTGAGACAAATGTGCTTGTGATTTTTCCACCTTCTATAGATAACTCTTAAATTTACAAAAGGGTCTGCTGTAATTGTAATCGGTTGTATTTCAATTTCTGACTGACAAAGCAGTGATTGATATGTGTAACACCTGAATTTGAAGTGAAACCACATTTCTAAAAACATGATGCTAATTTTCTAGAGTCAAACCTTAATGATGAGTTGCATGTGAGTCCGTGTTTCACCTGAAGCTGATGATTATTCCTTCACTGCACTGATTGGTTTGACTGTACAGGTGATGGAGAACCATTGACTGTATCAAAATGTGAAATTTAAACATTGTTCTTTTGCTTTTTCAGTGTTTGGTCTGGAGGCATCATAAGTTGAGGTCAGTACCTATCTTGGATGTATACAATTGCATAGTTTACATGTCATTCAACAACATCCATGTTTATCAGGTCCATGTTGGTAACATTACTGCTTATGTGAACAACATGATTCCTAACTTAGAGGCTGCAGTGTGGTGTAACTAACTCTACCACATGCAGCCTTCCACGTTTTTATAATCCTGAAATAAAACGGTATCTTTCCCTTGTCGTTCACAGGTAATGGGAACGTTGACATAAACTGACGACTGCTGCTTTGCCGTTTGCCAATTTCTTCCTGTAAACATGTTTCATGTGTATGATTATATTTAACATATAAATTGTAATAATACTTGGGCAATCCCATAAAATAGTGTGGGGGGGTAAGGACGTGTTCAGATAGTTGGTTCAAACACATTAATCTAACTGGAAAAATAGGTCCAGATTGATCTAAAAAAAAATTTAAATTGCACTTCAATCTGTGAATGTAATATTCAAACTGGAATCTAAATATTGTATCACTGAATTAATTTGCAGCTCAATGTAAAGTTAACGTCAGGTTGGTTTTGATGTGTCATGCTGCATAGTTGGTCCACCCAATAAAGAAAACAAAAGTATTAAATGTTGGCCTTTTATTGAACAGTTTTAATCAAATGTGACTGCAAATATGGAACAAAATCGGTCAACTTAAAATGTGGTTATGAAGATTAAAAGGATATGGTGCATTTGAAGTAATTCAACTGTATGAAGCATATTTACGTTATGTATTTCTGGTAACGGCACTGATCAAATTGTATAAATACTGTTTATGACTGAACTTGAATGTACAGTTATACAAATTGTGAGAGTGAGATGAAGTTTTATACAGTTATGTTATTACCACAGTCATTAGTCAAAGGTTTTATGTGTTGAAATCCAGCTCCACACTTCTCAAATAAAAACTGAATCACTGCAAAAGATTGGACTTTAACAAAAAGTGTTCGGCAAACCCAGTGCATTGAAATGAACTAGATAAACTCTAATCCACAAAGTGAGCAGGTTACGTCTTTGGCCTAAAATGAGAACACATATAGAGCAATCAATTTCTTTAAAATTTAAAAGGCTTGTTGGTGGTCACAGGAAATGCCTGTTTTGAGCTGAAGTGCATGGAGTTAATGCGTATGACTCCTGTTGTAGAGGCAGTATGGTAAAAACAGATTGATAGAACCTATAGGCTGACAGTTAACTATTGTGCATATAAAATTAAAACTGTCAGAGCTGCACAAAACTACATTACAGTGTTTTAACTCTATGAAACATTCATATATTTGCAGTTAAGCAATAATTTTCTTCAGTGCAATTGCTTTAAGTAGATCATTAAATGCTGTAATTATTTAGTATATAACGTTTCCGATGTTCGTTAACAGCCACAAAATGCAATATAAAAATACAAATATTTACATTCCTGATACACACATCATATATACATAAAACAGTTTTGTGTGCCATCTTCCAGTCAAACATAAACGCTCTGTCTACAAATCAAAACACTTATTTTCTTTAAACCCACCAAGGCAGCTTTAAACAAAACCCACACACGTTTCAGTCTCATATACCATTTTGTCCAGATTGCGACGCTGAGCTGTTTGCTTGGATGTTGCTGGTATCTAAGGTGTCTTTGCCCAGGACGCGACTTTTTTTGTTCCCTCCCTGGTCTGATGTTATGCCCTCGAAGAGCTTGGCCATGAAGGCCAGGCCATTCTTCTTGATGTAGGACTTCCCAGCAAAGGTGTAGAGCACAGGATTGGCGCAGCTGCTGATGAAGGCCAAAGCTGAGGTGACGGCACGGCTGGATTTAGAGATGTGTTCCAACCTGTGTGGATGAACAGTTTAGAGATGTCAGTGAAATTCTTAGATCTGTGGTTCTCAAACTATGGTACCGGGCTGTAGTATAATATGTATATATAGTGTGAACACTCACACATATATGTATACATTTATGGGTTTGCCATTGAAAATTAACATTAATGTAATAATACAATTGCAGTCACTGATCTGCTGGCCCTTCAAATATTTCACAATTAAAGCCTTATTGGAGAAAAAAAAGAACGCAAAAGGATCAGAGACACGAGATTGCTTTTATTTTGACATGTGCTGTATACAAGACACGTGTTTGCGACACATGCTACAGATGAAGACGTTGATGAACTGAGACCTGTCGCTGCTGCTGTAGTGAGGCATAGAGAGAAAAAAACTGGGAAAAAGACAGTCACTTCATCAGGAAGTGAGCTGAAGCTTATTTAATGAAGACCAGGAGCAGCAGAAATTACATACTGGGTGCTTACAAAATGAAGAAAATTGTTAAACTTGTGTGCATTTGCATTTTGTACGACAGTATTTAAAATATTTGACTGAATTCTGTGTCTGGACAGAAATGCAACATAGCAAAAAGCCAGTTTAAAGAACTGATCTGTTACTCACATTTCTCTGGTTGGTGAATTGTCTGGGTACCATTCAGCAGCAACCTTGGACAAAACAAAAGAAAATCACATCACTGATGTCAAGTGTTTTGGAGACTTTGTCCCAATTTGACTGCGCAAACACACTCTCACACACCTGTATCATGTTAATGACGTGGTACGGAAGCCAGAAAAGGCCAAACATCACCACGATGGCCAGGATGAGTTTCTCGCTGCGGATCCTTCGCTTGAACTTGGTCTGCCTCAGGCGTCGCAGGATCAGAACATAGCAGGTTATGATGATTGCATAAGGAAGAATGAACCCCGCCACTGTCTCGAGGGCGTACTGAAAACGTACCTGTACACGAGAGGAGAAAACAAAAAACATTGTGTGTGTTCACAGTTAAAACTGCACAGGCTTCAGTGGACATGAATGGATGTGTCAAAACAAGGCAGAACAAGGTGAGATTAGTGCTGAAACTACATTGTTTGTCTTTAACGGCGCTACATATTTAGGTTAGTAAAAACAAGGCAGTGGTTTGTTCACAGAATGGAGGTTCAAAGTATTACACCACTTATTTTTCTCTGTTGTTGAGAATAAAAACCATTACAGTGAACTCATTCAGCTAGTCTACTCTCTGTGGACCACAGTATTCGGACGCCTGACCATAGGACTCTAATCAGGAGTTGTTCCCATTCCCACTGAAGACTTTCCTCAAAATTGTGTATTGATTTATGGGAATTTGGGCCCATTCATTGTGTAGAGCATTCATGAAGACAGGCACCGATGTTGAACGAGAAGACCTGGCTTGGTCAAGTTCTTCCATGCCAAACTCATGTCTTTATAGTCCGTGCTTTGCGCACTGAGGTGCAGTCATTAGAAACTCAAACTTTTTGCCACAACTTTGGAAGCATTGTCCAAAATGTATTGATATGCTCAAGTGTTAAGATTGTCACTTAAGCATACCAAAGGTCCATGGCTGTCAGAGAATACATAAGTAACGGTTTCTTCTCTGCAGACATTTCCACAAGAGATTGAGTATATTCTGTCATAGAGCTTTGCATGCCCATACACAGAAATTGTAAGTTTCTCGTCCATTTTGAGTCTATATTCTATTGCATAAATGTTACATATTTAAAAAACGATGGTTATCATTTGTATTAGTTGTAGCTCTGTGACTTTACTTACATGTCGAGGAAGGGTGTGATTGGGTGCACACACCACTCTCGTTTTATTCCTTTCATCCTTGTCGATCCTCACATCCCGAAACACCACAGAGGGGATGGCGATGAGCATCACCAGCACCCACATGACAACAATCACCCTCCTGGCAATCTTCTTACTGGCGATAAGGGAAACTTTCCTGGGAAACACCACAGCTACAAGCCTGTGCACGCTCATCAGCGTGATGAGAAAGATGGACGCGTACATGTTGGAGTTACACAGGTAGAACATCCCTTTACACATGGCTGCACCAAAGACCCACGTCTGCTTTGCCAGGTAGATGATGAAGAAGATGGTGAGGAACATGAGGAAGCCGTCGGCAAATGCCAGGTTGAGGATGAGGATGGCGGTGACTGAGCGCCGTCGGATGCGCGCCAAGATGCTCCAGACGATGAAGAAGTTTCCAGGGACACCAAGGAGGAAGACCAGGCCCAGGATGAGGGCACCGAAAGTTGTGGAGAAGTCATTGCTCACGACGCTGTCACTCTCAGGGTTCGAGTCACCGACAGTGGGAGGTAAATTTGAACCACTGAGGTTTTTCATACTGAAAGAAATGTGGATGCTGAAGATGAGAGACACAGTTAGAACCCACTACAGGAAAGTATACAGCCAGCATGTCCATGTGGTCCCCTTACATTGGGCTGACAATATGAGTTCCAAGTGGGTTTGTCTGTCCATGTTTGCTCAAATTGGCTTCCCATGTGGACCCCAAGTTACTAAAACAATATGGGACCTGAATAATGTACCCACTTTGAAACCAGGTAACCTGGAAAGGGCATTAAGTGAGCATGTGCTTGAAGTGTGCAAACATGGGTGGGGCCACCATGGAAATCATGCATGAAACCCTTTCGGGGCCCACATAGACATGCCACATTTAAAAAACAAAACAAAACAAAACAAAAACTTTATATGAGTCTTTATATCTGTCTGTCTGTGTGTTACTCAAGTTTGATGTTGTTTGGATAAGTAATATAAAAGATATCGGTAAAAGAAGCACACATTGGCTTTTGCCGCTCTACTGTAGCCACTCCCCCTCTCACTCGCACAGCACTGTGGGCTACCTGAGAGAATGTCTGTGTTCCTGGAATTTATAGTTAGACTAGTGCAGTGCCAGTGCAAAATCTGTTTTTGTGTGTGTTTTTAGGAATTGTTAGTTTGGTGTGTTCAAGACATATGCGAGTAACACACAGACAGACAGATGTTCCTGGAATTTATAGATAGATGTTATTTCCCCATTATAAATCCTGCAAAACTCCCAAAGAATTAGTTTCATACTAAAATGTATAACTGAAACCCAGATGGATCTTGAAAAGCAGATGCTGTTATTAAGTACTGCAATAATGATGATTAATGCACACCGCATTCCAACGTTCATAAGGTATATGTATATTATTTTAGGTATTTTAAGCATATCTGCTGTTGACTTTAAGTACAGTTAATAACCATTAATAAGTAAGGTTAAGGTTAGTTAACAGTTTTTTGTGGATTTTAGTCCAGAAGATATGTTTTTAACACAAGAAGAGAAAACACCAATGAATTGCAGATTCAGATTGCAGATTTCATAAAAATTTGGCAACTCAAAATTGTTATGTTGTCAAATTTTTTTGGCAATTTCTATGTTACGGCTTATTAGTGCTTTATAAATGATGCCATTTAGACAGTGATACCAAAGGAAGAAAGTGAACATTCAGAAGAGAAATATGAATTCTCTGATACTCCTCCCATTATTCGGCTCTTTCACCTAATATATAATTAAAATCAGTAACCAGGTGACTGTGTGATTGTTAGATTTATGAGCAACGATGCATCCGTGATTAAAACAAAAAATAAAAAAAACATCATCATGCACTAGTGATTTACAAACCCGGAGGATGTCAACCATCCTGACACAGCCTCCAAAATATTCACATCAGAGCCTGTGCAGCTCAGAACGCAGAGGCAGCACCACAGCGTGCTAAAACATGTCAAACATTAGCAGCCCTGCATGCCCTTCAACACAGTTAAATACTCTATTACCACTATTTATTCTTCCTCTTGTTTCATGTTCTTCAGATAAAGCAGAGTCTGCAGAAGATCAAGCTTTATCCCAGTGTGTGTGTGCTTTTCCACACACTCTGTCTACACAGTTTGTGAAGCATGAGCTGCTCATCATCATCAGAGCAGAAGTGTAAAAGATCATCATCATCACTTATGTGGAAATCACATCGCAAAATGATCTGAACATGGAGCGTCAAGTCCTAATTTCCTGTTTAAATTCCAATTTCCTTGCTCTGGTTTCACTATGGCCAGCTGCTTATTTTTTTCCTAAAAGCTTTTTTTTATGAGAGTAAACACAATCAATCAATGTCAGGCTTACAAACATGTGTAAGTAATACAACGGGGAGAAACACACACATGATTTATTTACAAAAGGAAAGAAAAAAGTTGACTCTCAACAAAAACAGGCAAAAAGTGACAACTAGTGCTCAATGATTGATTGTTTTCTCATTGTGTGCGTGTGGGTTCACTCCGGCTACACCGGTTTCCTTCCACAGTCCAAAAACATGCAGTTTTTCAGGGATTAAGTTAATTGGACACTGTTAATTGACCCTATGTGTGTGTGGAGGATAAGCAGGAGATAAAGCGGGAGGGTTCATACTTTACTCTTGATCATTTTTGTAAAATGAATTTTTATATTTGAGCTCTCCTCCTTGAATTAGAACCATTGTTCTCAAACTGTGGTAAGTGTTACCTCCAGGGGTACACGAGTCTCCTCTGGTGGTACTCGGAGGAAAATCTCAAATACTGTTCTATATCAGGGAATGTGATCAGAGTGTATAGAAAATTAAACAAATAACAATAATATATTGAATAATACTAATTGGAGTCACTCTATCACTCGCTCCATCTTAATCTAATGTCACTACCAGTGTGGAGTATATGTGAAGAAGAAGAGGAGAGAGCAAATTATAGGGAATAAATCTGCCTGCTGTGAAAAGCCCGTAGCTGACTGTATTATAATAGTGTTACTTTGAGAACCATCGATTAGATAAGCTATAGTTTTATCTAATATTTTAATACTTAATAGCATTTTAAAATGTATTACAAAATGAATATGCTTGGCACAAAAAGTCCAATGCGTAAAATCTATTAGACATTATTTTGACCTGATTTAATGAGCCATTTCAGGAGCTGTACACCCTGTTTTTACAGTAGTCAACAAAGGACAAACTAATCATCCATGATGAACTGATGAACAGGACGAAAGACAAAGTGGTTTTACTGTACCGTAAAACAGGTTTTGAGACGATTAAAATTCAAACTACTTTATTTTTTCCTTCAGAATGTTAACTTATGTGTTATTGTAAAAAATAAATACATGAGAATATACAAAATAAACAAGACTACACACACGACCTTTCAAGATGCTGAAATAGTCTATTTATCCTGCAGGAAATGTAGTAAAGAAACTGCAGTGGATCAGTTTGTTGTCATCCGGTATTAAACTATTAAACAAGCCATTGGTTTGTAATAAATCTGACATTTGTAAACAATCAAATTAAGAAAAGGCAATACAGTAAACAGAAGAAAAGGCAGATGTAAGTAAAAAATATTGAGGTTTTTGTGAGTTTTCCAGGACAGACTGACCTTTTTCCAGCACGTAGTTTGGACTTTCTGTGTTGTGTGTGTCAGATTCCGATAGCCCCAGTGTTGCCCTGCGCTCTGTCCTCTCCCACTGTCTGTCTCTCACTGGTTTAAAGTCTCTGTTGTCTCAGTCCAAGATAAACTGAATCACATCCTGCTTCCCCGCAGGCTGCAACACGCTGTGGTTAGAGAAAGGGATGCACAGAGGCGTGTCCCCCTCCCTGTCTCCTTGTTCTCTATACTCTTATCCATAAATGAACAGTAATCAAGTAGATTTAACATAATGTATATATAATTATATATTATATTACATTTTTTGTATAAACAAATATCCATGTCCAGAAATGTCACTTATCAAGGTGCGTATTTGTGTGTCCACAGGCGCTTTTCACTCTCTATGAGGCAACGACTGTTGCGTAACACGGAGGAGGAGGTGATTCAGATGTGTGCACGAGCCCTGTCATAGATGTGCAATTGAGATGCAGCTTGCAAAACACAATAAATCTCACACTCACTAGTTTGTACAAGCCTTTGACACTGACAGGAATGCTGGTGCCTGCGGAGAAGTGGAGACATGTGGAAAAGCCCAAAGCTGAAGCTGAAGGACTGAGTGAAATGTTATCCTCCTCGTAAAAGACACTGCATGCACATGTTCAGTGACATTCTGTCTACTGTTAATTCTGTTTCTTACTGTAAATCAGAGGTCTCAAACTCGCACCCCGTGGGCCACATGTGGCCCTCCACTCAATTTCATCTGGCCCGCCACTTATGCCGCTATTCCACTACATGATCCTGGCACAACTTGCCTCACCTCGCCTTGGATGGCATGGCCCCGCTGTGCCGTGCCGTGCCCCACTGTGCCGTGCCGTGCCGTGCCGTGCATAAGTGCTGGGCCATAAGGGAGATATTTCTGTATGATTCTGAGTGATAAATCATCATCAAAACATTTTTATTGTGAACTATATAACATTTCATATAGTATATGCAGTATATATGCTGGATTTAGCATAATACTAATTTCCATCCGTAGGCCCAGACTTAAAAACAATACAACAAACAAACAAGCTTATGTTTAAACTCATGTTACGCATAATGAATTTTGAGCATGAAACAAAAAGTTGAATTCTTGTTTCAATAACCAAGTGGCCTCAAATAGATTTACACCCAGACTAAATATAAACGGTACTTATCCAGATTATCCATGTCATTTTATGTAAACCCCAAAATAAGTGTAGAAAAACTATCCCATATTTATACACAACGTACTGATGAGTTTCATTCTTTTATACCATCAGTCCATGATTAGTTCTGTTTACTCACCATATACTGTACAGTATTATTACTGTATGTTATAAAATGTACCAACACTATTGAAGTAAAACCATAAAAGGACTGTCTTTGTCCCTCATGATCAAATAAATGTCTCCATGCGTGACCGTTCATTCATCTTTATGGTTCCACAGAAATCCTCAGCTTATATTTTACTGCTCTGAAAAGACCTATGCTGTCAGAGTATACAGTACATATACATATATATGTATGTATATATATATATATTTATTTATTTCATTAGCAAAGAAATAATACTGTATATTCCACCATGTGTGGTGGAATGAGGTACCAGATTATAGAGAGATTATAGCCACTTAATAAATACTTTGTATACTTAATTTTTAGCATCTCTATTACCTGTTTTCCTGTATTTTTGGATAGTGTGATTTTTTATGTTGGTGTATTAACTACAATTTTACATACTGTTTAGACAGTGTGTTATAATTGCAATTTATTTTGAAACAGTCATTCTGTGTGTGTGCTCGTCAGAATGTCACGCCTCTAGATACACTGTATGATCAAATATATATACAGTACATATATATATTGATATATTAAATATATACTTATTTAATAATAAAATTCACTCAATGAATCACATCAATTCCTTTGTTTCAAATGAAGTTATGAGTCATTTCTCACTGGTTGTGATAATCCGTGTCCTCGGGCTAAAGAGGAAGAGGACAAGTGTGTGGAAAGTTACAGTACAACAGTTCCTTCTTTCACCACATGAGGGCAAGACGTCCATGAGATCTCTCTTTTCTTCTCCTCCTCCACCTCCTCCTGCTCCTCCTCTCATAAACTTGAAGTCCAGCAGTTCTTCCCTGAGTGTTGCTCTCATCCATCACACTGCAGCAGTCCTTTAAACAGTTTACTAGGCCGTCAGTGGTGCTGCAGCTTCACTCACCCTCCTCCCACCACAGTGAACTTTCCGCTTCCAGTATTAAAAGTAAACAAACACAAAACCTTTTCATCTACTGTAAGAAAACCAAATTATTTTAATTCAATATCCACCATTGCTTGGCCTTCCATACAAACCTATACACCAACTGCATTCACACCCAAAGATGTTTTGAACAGAGGTGGAAAGTAATGAATTACATTTACCCATGTTACTATATTTGAGTAAGTTTTTGGTGTACTTTTAATTTTTAAATTCATTGAAGCAATCATTTTACTTTCACGCCTGAATTAAAAAATTAAATTAAATAAAACATTCACGGAAACTTTGGCAGTGAAGGATGAGGACAGGTGAATGAATGATGAGGACAGGTGAATGATGAGGATAGGATGAGGACAGGTGAATGAATGATGAGGACAGGTGAATTAATTAAAAACAATTCATGTGAAATGTGTGTCCCTTTGTCCTTTTTGCATGACACAAGAAACCTTGTAAGTCAATAAGTCAATTTTAAACAAGCTGCTTTTTTTTTTTTTTACTTTAACTTGAGTACATTTTTAGACCAGTACTTTTACTTGTACTGTTATCAAAATAGTGGTACTTTTATTTGAGTAGAATATTTCAGCACTCTTTACACCTCTGGTTTTGAAAACAGTGGATGGATCTGACCCCACGTTGAAGTGTGGAAGAGGAAACTTGACTTTTCCAAAACAACCATATATATATATATATATATATATATATATATATATATATATATATATATATATATATATATATATATGTATGTATATTTTATATATATAAGTATGTATATATATATATATATATTTGTATGTATATGTGGGGGTATATATATGTATATATATATATATATATATATATATATATATATATATATATATATATATGTCTGCTCCTACACATCTAGAGGCAGTAAGAGCCAACTTTCTGTCACCCGTTTCTTTGTTACCATTTCTGCTGACCTATATCACATAATGGGCTACAGATGCTGCCATGAGTATAGGTTACTTGCAGGATGACTGGGATGTGAAATGTTAAACAGCAAAAATACTGATTTAATCAAAATCTCCAAGGTTGTCACTGTTCAAAGGCATTTCAGACACGTGGTGGTAAATTCACTGTCTCATGTAGTTTTTCCCTGAAAAAACATACCAGTGACAGAACTGTGAGTTCACGTGGAGGTGATAGTAAAGAGCATATCACCAGATGAGACTCAGGATTGAAGCAGGCTTATGATGGACGTTTTATGGAAGTGAGCCAGTAAATAACCAGTGTTTTTTGTTGTTTTTTTAACCATTTTGTATTAGCTTTGAGTTTTAGTTTTGACATACATTTGACTTGACTAAGCATTTTCACGTTTTTCCACTTTGTATTTCTTACAACGGGCATTTCAGTCATCATTGTTTCTGCATCAGAGGAAACACACACACCTCTACATTCAGTAGTCACCCAGAAGTAACAACATAGTCAATAGCTAAGAGGGCAACTCTGCTGACTTTGTTTGATTAGAGGTCTTTGATTTCTCACTTCAGCCATCCATCCATCTTCTACTGTTTTAAGAAGGTGCTGGTGCCAATCCCAGCTGACAGGGCAAAAGGTGCTCACACCAATGGTCAATGTAGAGAGTCTCAAACTCACATGTCACATGTTCCAATACTTTCACTCACATGAAAAATGGGTGGGTTCACACAAAAGGTGCTATCTTCTATGTTGTGTATATCAGATCCAGATGTAAAAGCTGAAATGTTCATCTTTTGTCTCATATTCATCTTTTGATGCCAAACCCACATGTTTTCAGTCTATGGCAAAAATAAAGGAATTGGCCTCACTGTTCCAATACTTTTGGAGGACACTGTATGCCGGATTTAGCACAATGCTAATTTCCATCCATAGTCCCAGACATAAAAGCATAAAAACAGTGCAATACAGTAAACAAACAAGCTCACATGTTTATTAAGATATCATGATTGAATTCGATATAATTTTAAGATCATGTTGCCAGACTTTTTCTCACTTGACTGGCCCTCTACTGGCCAGATGAGATGCTTGGTGGACCTAAGGTTATCTGAAAACCCACGCGCACACACGGGGAAAACATGCAGAAAGCCCCTCGTTCAGACTGTGTCACACACCTGGGTCTTCTTGCTGCAAAGGCAAGAATGCTCCTACTTTATTTCTCACTTAATTCACAAAATAATTCCCCTGAGGAGTCTCATTCAGTAAGGTCTTTGAAGGATGTAGATTTTGTAAATTATATTTTGAATCCTGTTACGAGAGCTTTCGAGTAGTCGTAGCCAATACAGGCCGAAATTCAGTCTATATATATACTTAACCACTGGTTTAAAAATACCTCATAAGAATATAAAGGGAAGCCATTTTGAGAAGCAATGATGGTGGTGGTCATGAGTTTGTCAAGTCATGTTTTGGGCATTGATATCATGCGTCAGCCCTACTGGTAGCACTTTTTCCCCTTTCCTCGACCGCACTGTAACATGTTGAGATAAGTCCAGGACCAATGGCCTGGCCCACACAACCCCAAGAGGATGACAGGGAGAGTGAAACAAGGCCCCAGTTTACGCTGCACTACGACACGCTCCTGCCCCAACTGCCTGATGGTTGTGAGAACCAAAGGAGGGCGAGGAAGGAAGGAGGATAGAGAGACACAGAAGAGGAGGAGGAGGGGGTATAGGAGGAGGAATAAGGCGAGGGGACCGAGGCGGAGAGAGCCAGAGAGAGTGTGTTTATTTAAGTTTTTCGTCTCCTGACTCAGACAGAGAGCAGACTACAGTGGATAATGAGAAACAGATCTGTGGTAGGGAGAAAGGGAGGGGAAGGGGAGATGTCGGGGAAAAGGAGGGATGAGGAAGGAGGAGTGGGGTAAAGAGAAAAAATAGAAGAAGAAGAAAGGGGAGGAGAGGGACGAGTGACAACCAAGGGGTAGAGTAGAGCAAGCGTTCATGGCCACAGGAAATAGTCCTTCTTATGAGCAGTAAGTGACAGTTAACATCACAGCCTTGGTGGTCAGAGCTGCCGGGGCCTTTAACGGCAGCGTTTCAGCTGCTGACCATGACTCCTGCTGCTCATGAGTGGAATAATAATCACATGTGGTTGTTTGTAAAAATGCGTAAAGCGGTGGAGGGAGATATGACGACTGAGGAAACGGCAGCAGAATTATGAATAAATAAGATGGGAAATAAAGGAGGGGTTGGGTCGTGGAGCCAAGTTTGCAGGGAACTGGTGAAATAAGGGAAATATTTAGTGAGCTTGGCTTAAAGTGAAAACCTCCAGAGTGAGTGAGTGAGTGAGGGAGAGAAGGAGAGAGGGAGGGAGTGAGTGAGTGAGTGAGGAGGGGGCAGAGGAGGGAGGAGGGGGTCATGACTGACAGGGATTAGACCCTATGGGAAATGAGTAACGGACCAACTGGAGTTGGGAAACCCACCCAAAGGCAATTAAGGGTAAAGGACGACAAAAATATTTGATAAACTTTTTCCCCCTCACTCTCTCTCTCTCTCTCTATCCCCCTCTCTGTCTCTCTGTCCTGAAGAGAGAGAGATGGAGCCAGAAGGAAGGAGTCGACTCTCTCTGGGAAAACTGTCTTTGGAAAAGACTCTGAGAGACTAAATCCTGAAGTTCATCAAGACTGGAAAAGTTTCAACGACCCCATCAAGACGCGTCGCGCAGGCAGGCACCGACCGTTGCGTGGAAAAGTTCAACCCCAAAAAAGCTTCTTTTTTTTCCACAGAAGCGCGGAGGTTTTGCGCAATGACATGCACTTCTAGGAGGGATCGCTTTTTTATGAAAAGACGTTAAAGGTTCATAGGAAGGGAGACAGAATTCTATCAAAGTGTCTCTATCTCGTCCTTATTGGAGCCGGAAGGCGATGGGGGCCGCGCCGGGTTCGGGCTGGGAGGAGGGCGAGTTCGAGTTCAAGCTGGTGTTTGAGGAGGACCCGCCGCCGCGGCAGGACCGGGGGCCGGAGCCGGTGCTCGCGACCGAACCGGAGATAAACTCCGGACCCGGAGAGGAAAGTGAGGGCGCCCCGCTGCGCCTGGACTCGTCCGCCGGCAACAGCGGCAGCAGCCTGGGTCAGACACGTTTTTATTACAAAGTAAAAGTGAGCAGGAGATAGAACGGGTTCAAAACGCATGGGAACCGGACTCTAACATTGTCAGCACCAGTGAGCCTGAAGTTAGGATTATGAAGTGAATTGTGGGTAGGTTAAGGGGTTAGATTTAACTAACTGTGATTCGGATTACTGTTAAGTGGATACCGATATCATTCCGATACGTTCAGTCTGGCCGTGGTTCTCAAACTGTGGTACATGTACCACCGGTGGTACGTGAGCTTCCTCTGGTGGTACTTCAGAAAATCAGAAATACTGTTCTTCTGTACTTACCAGGGTATGTGGTCAGAGTGGAGCTGAGGAATTTTGACCAAATTAATCTAATTTCCCTACACTAGTGTGTGAAGTATATGTGAGGAAGAGGAGGAAGATGAGAGAGCAAATGATCTTATTGGGAATAAATCTGCATCCGTAGCTGACTTTTCTCAGCCACTGTATGTTAACTTTGGAGATAATGGTGTTAGTTTGTGAGCGCAGTATTTTTTCATTTGGTACTTGGTATAAAAAGTTTGAGAACCACTGCTTTATGGCAACATCTGCATCTGTCACTCACAATCTGTCATGTCAACGACATGACATGTGTCTCTTTACAGCCTTTGATGTGATATTCGACCTTTCCATCTACCAGATTTCCTTTTCATGATATGGATATCTTGACTTGGCTGATTTTGAACCGATGCAATACTAAATATATCATATTGGCTGTCCAAATGAATGAAAGTCAATACAGTGTCCTATCAAGAATAGCTGTACAAACCTCTCTCTCTCTCTCTCTCTCTCTCTCTCTCTGTGTGTGTGTGTGTGTGTATATATATACTCATTTTTGTTACCTCTTTAGGACCTTTCCTTGTATAAACACTGACTTTCTCTGGACCAGTACTCCTTGTAGGGACCAAAGTCTGGTCCTAATGAAGCAGAACCTCATTTCTGAGACTCTAGTGAAAAAAAGGTTAGGGTTACGCTTTACCTACTTATACTTAAGGTTAGGTGTAAGGCTTTGATTATGTCGTCTAAATGAATGGAAGTCAATACCATGTATTTACAAGAATATCAGTGTAAACCTGCATGTGTGTGTTTGTGTGTGTGTGTGTGTGAGAGAGAGAGAGCTTGCATGTGAGCACAAGTATATTTTTATTGTGTGTTTGTTTTTTGCACATCTGATTGTGTGCATTTTTCTTACTTGGTACATTTGCATGTGTGTGTGTTTGTGTGTATGCGTGTGCATCTCTGTGTGCATGTGTGTGCGTGCGGCCCCAGACTCAATGTGTTTCTAATCAGCTGTGCGTGTGAGCAAAGTTAACAGCTGCCATCTGGGTAAGAACCTCAACCTCTGTGTACTGCACTCAACCTCAATCTCCCATATTTTTCACTACACACACACACACACCCACACCCACCTCATGTCCTCACATCCACCCTCTGTTTGTTTCTCTCCTACACTGGCATACAGTTCACCACACCCTACACAAGAGAGAATTACACAAGAATTGTTCCTGTTCAGATTGTAATCCTTCACAGTATTTTGTTTGATTTTTTTTTTGTCTCCACCAATACGTTGACACCTCACCTGATACTTAGATTACATCCTCTATCTATGAGACAGGGCTGGGAATGAATTCAGTGAGGTCCATGACTGAGGAGGCACCTTAATTGAAACATGAAGTTGTTTTAAAAGCTTTTAATTATGCTTTAATCAATTATATACTGTTCAACATTACAATAACAAGGAAAAACAAAATAATTTTTATTAATATAAGGTCAAATTAGATTTTTTAATATTCAAATGGTTTTTTTTGGCTGATCTCTCTTTTTTTAATTAAAATTGGAAATCGTACATGGTCTTTTTTTATATGTATATATATTGTAACATAATGTGTCTATCCTTCTCCAAGGATATCTCCTAGTTTTTTGTATGTATTTCAACATTTCTATGGTCAAAATCGCTGAATTTACACATTTCCCGTTCAAATACACGGGAGATCGGTGAGCGTGCCACACACGCTCAGCACTGCCCCCTATCAGTGCGGCATGGTACTTTCTGCCTCACCCTGTGAATATTCACTGCACATTAAGGCTGATCAGAAAAACTAAATCAGTCACACACATTCATTTAATATATTAGACAGACTGTGGAACGTCAGCATGTGTAGTACATGTATGATCAAACATGTATATTGGCTATATAAAGAAAGGCAGCAATGGGCATGCGCCAACTGCCAGTGTTAGTCAGTGTGTCAGAGGTGAGCTCATCACTGTCTCACCTCACCATTCTCCCATGTATTTGAACTGGAAATGTGTAAATTCAGAGATTTTAACCATAGAATTGTTGAAATCATACAGAAAACTGATTTATAGAACAGTCAAGTGGAAAAATGTATTTTCTTTTATCATTGTTAGTATTTTACTTGTCATGAGAGCCTCCCCTGCCTCCCCTGACCACACATCACTGGTAGGTTCAGTATATAATAATGATGATCATACTCGAATTTGCGAAACGTTTTTTCTGCGTCTTTGTTGTTTTGCTGCTCTTTAAGACTAACCCTGTAAAATAGGGCTGCATCTAATAATTATCTTTATAATCAATCCATCTATTTCCTCGATTAATTGAGTGCTTGCTTGGTCAAATGTTGAAAATGTTGACTTGTGTTTGCCAAACCTGCTCTCGAATGCCTTTTGTCCACAAACCAAAATGATTCACTTTTAATAATTTCTTTTAAAAAACACTCAAACTGATTAATAGTTGAACTAAATGTTTTTTTCAACTTTCACTAAGGAACAAAGCTCTTAAAATACTAGAATACTATACTAGAAGTTTAAATATGCAGCCTAGATGCTCATCACACTGTGACACACACAAGGTCCAGCAGAGGGTGCAGTGAGCGCAGCTAGGATATTTAGACTAACTTTAAATGCATCCATTTTATCGCTTTATCAAAAAAGATAGTGGTGTTTTGTTGTTCTCAGAACAGCTAACTTCTTAATGAACACATTGACGACAACAAAGCGTCTGAAAATCTGTGTGTGGGAGCATTTTGGCGTCTTCTCTGTCGACGACAAAGTAAGGAACAAATCTGCTGACTCACCTGCTAGCTTAGCTGTTAGCTCCAGTGACAGAAAAGTGACAGCCTACTACTTTAGATCGTTGTCGCCCAGTGACATTGTCACACTGCACACAGGAAGTTAATTAACTGACATTTATCGATATTGACAATTTTCTTTGGCCATATTAGCCTGTCACACTATCAGATATATCATTTATTTATCTGAAATGCCATGTTGACTTGCTTACCCTGGTTACTGGCTGACCAATTAAAGCAACACAATGCAACCTAAAAATAACAGCTATAAAATATTTTTGATGGCTCTTTGGCATGTAACAGGGAGAATTTGACTCTGTGCCTGAACATCCGTTCTTGTACTATGTGTATCTTTAGTGAGTGGGTAGGAACACTGTGAGAAGTGTGTAGTGATGGTCAGTCATGTATGCATGTTAAAAATGTTATTCAGACTACGACAATAGTTCAGTGTTTGAGTGTATCATGTAAACATATTAGTCTATTCGTTAGTTGGACTAATGTACGTAGAAAATTCGATTCAAAGTCCCATTACTCCCAAAAGTATTCCGCTCATCTAGTTGCTGTGAGTACATTGCATTGTATTGGCACAGTAGATAACAATACATCCTCAAATGGCATGTTTCCATCATGGTTCAGTTCAGGTAGGTACAGTACAGTATGTTTTGGAACGGTAAGACTTGCGTCTCAACTGAGAATAATACCTTTACTGTACTAGTAGGCTGGATGGCCGCATCGGCGAGCTACGTAGCGTGATGTTTTACCGGTGCTTTGACAATGGTGTGTGAACAGCTCGTCTTTTTTCTGCTCGGTTTGTGGCTGTTATGTTAAGCTTTGTAAGAAAATAGACTGCGGGCATTGAAGAAACACCGGTCACAAGGGAGGGACACTTTTCTGTCGTCCAATCAGCTGACTGTCGTGGGTCTAGCTCCACCAGAACCGTACCATTACTCTCTGGAAGGGTACTTATTTTGGTACTATTCCTAATGGAAATTCAGAAAAATGTGTCAGGCACAGAAAATGCATTTTAATGCCAGGTGTAAAGGGGGCCTCAGTGATAGTCAGTGACTCAAACAACCAGAATCAATGCTGAACTGGGGACAGTAGAAAAGACTTGTGAAGTGAAAATTATGAAATAAACTGCTCTCATTGTGGGCCACACGGTGGTGTAATGGTTAGCACTCTCGCCTTGCAGCGAGAAGACCCAAGTTCGAAACAAGGGCCTTTCTGCATGGGTGCGTGGGTTCTCTCTGGGTTCTCCGGCTTCCTCCCACAGTCCAAAAACATGCAATGTGGGGATTAGGTCAATTGGACACTCTAAATTGACCATAGAAGTGAGTGTGAGAGCGAATGGTTGTTTGTCTCTATCTGTGTGTGGCCCTGCGATGGACTGGCGAACTGTCCAGGGTGTACCCCGCCTATCGCCTGATGTAGCTGAGATTGGCACAGCGACCCTCTGGTGGAGGATAAAGCGGTAGATGATGACTGACTGCTCTCATTGTGGTGTTTTTGCGACAGTTGTGGGCCTCACATGTTGCCGTGGACCACAGGTCGTGGTTGACAATCAGCTCACGTTTCTGAACCAGAATTACATCACCTACGTACATGTCTACAGTCATGTATGTGGGTGTGATAGTGATTTGACTGCGTGTGGAGTTTTTGGCAGAAATGAGGGGTGATGACGACCATTTCCTGGTTATGAATGTGGTTAGGTTGTGGCACAAAAGCACACGGTTTGGGAAAATAACATATCCTGGTTTTTTCCTCATCGAATCAACATTCTCTGCATAAAAACACACCACGTCAAAACATAAAACTAACCCGACCCCTAACTACAACAAATCTTCCGACATTTCTCGGTTTTAGACTGCGGTCTGTAGTTTGGTGGACATCTCACTATGTTTCATGGCAACCTCTTCACCTCACAGGAGTTTTTAATGGCAACTATGTCATGTAAAAAAACAAATGTTACATTTCTTAAATTTACATTATTTTGCTTTAAACTAAACAGTGATGTAGCTGTACTTACTTGAATAAGATTCTTATAAGAGGAAAAACTCTCACTCGGCCAACACAGAGCATTGATCCCATACCTGTGCTCTATTTTTCCCTAATTTACAGTCAGCCCATCCCGTTGCGTGGAAATATGGAAATCATTTTTATCGCAGGCAGCATGAGGCCAGAGATTGTTGTGGCTTAAAAAAAAAACCCACTTGGCAGCGAGCTGTGACTTTAATGGATATAATCTATAGCAGAAACGCAGAATTTTAAAAACAACAGTGGGAAAAAGAAAACACGTTTGATGTGGATCGGTCACGTCATGGTTGTTGATACCCAGTCAGCTTCATGAGGTCAGCGTCGTCCTGCGAGAAAATTAAACAGTGATGCGCGAGAAGTAATAAGAAACTACAGGAAGATGTGAGCCAGTAGAAATACTGTGAGTCTCAGTCACAATAATGTCATTGTCTCTCTGATTGTTAGCCATCGCTTTTTGTATATAAGATTTGAAAATTGGATTTTGTCTTTCATCCATATGTCGGACGACTACGTTTTGTCTTCCACTCTCCCCAAATTATTTAGGACACAGAATAAAACAACATGTTGGACTGAGCCGAGGAGACTTTTCTCTTGAGTGGATGAGGCTGCTTTAAATAAAGTGACACGAAATGTTTTCAGAAAACTGTTAGCTCCTCTTCCGTTTTCCTCTTGAAACATGTATATGATCTTAGAGAAGCGTGAAGGAGGACAATTGAATTATTTTATAACAGAAAATGTTGTGAGACAAAACTAGAGAAACTACTCGGAGGCCACTCAGTTTTCCACAATGTCTGGTCACCACGAGGTACGATTATATTTTTCAGTTATCGTCACTAAAATTCAATCATTTCTTCCTTGTGCTGTTATGTGCATGCCCAAATCAACATTTTCTGACATGTTATGCACCAAACAACTACTTGATTAATCGATTAAGTTGTTAGTTGTAACAACTTGTTAGAATGACTATACATTGCACTAAAGATGATGTGAGATGATGCTTCCTAAGTCATTTCATTAAAATTAGTATCAATATAAGAGGCTTAACAGGTGAATGTGCTGTGTTTGATGTTTAATGTTTGAACACACATGTTGTGTTTGCTTAGTTTGGGGAAGGGGAATCAATCATGAGAATGTGAAGATTTTTTAATCTTCATGTTCATAAAATATCCATAGTGCCTGAGGGGGATTTGGTACAGGGTCTAGAGAACCAGACTATACATTTACTGTATGTATGTATCAACATTCACTCATTGGAACATTTCTTAATTTAGGTTCACCTCGGGACACACAATAAATTATTCCCTCTTACTCAGTCTAGTTAGATTAGACTTTTATTGCGTTTAATAGGTGTTTAGGTAACTTTTCTTGGCTCATAAACTACTCTGCTGGTCATCACACAATAATCTGAACCTCTGTTTCTAGTGCAAAGTCGTCCAGTAGAAGGGTTGCCTCAACACTGCAGCTTTAATCACTTGGAAATATTTTGTTGCCAGGAAACATTTGAGATTTTTCACCCCGAGTCTTAATTTGTTGGCAGTTGCTGTTGTGTGTCCGTTGCCCAACGATTGCCTGCATGCATGGCGTGCTGCCACTGCAGCGCAACAATGACCAATCGGAGCCTCGCTCATTAAAGAGTAACTACTGTTTGGCTGCGTGTGAAGGTCTGACTGCGCCACGCTGGGGAAATGTTGTGGGGAGAACTGTGGTTCCTGAGCGGTCGTGTCCTCGTGGGTCTTTGGAGTCCAGGACGTTTTGTTGGGAAGGATTTCTGACATTTTTTTTTTATTTAAAGGGGAATGTAGAAAAGCCCAAAATCATCTCAACCACTTTCCAGATTAGCAGTAGAGTTGGGTTTGTGAGCCTTAGTGGCGTAAGATTTGGATCAGCGAGGCAAAAGTAAACTTAATCATTTGGTTAAATTTCCACTTTAAAAAGAAGTCTTGGGGCAAATTTTGTAAATTGTTGCCATATGACTGGAAAATTATGGAATATAAAAGTATAAATACTTGAATATGAAGCTACATAGTTTTCTCCTTACAAGAAGGAAAACAAGGTCAGCAGCCATACATCCCAGTCACTTTCCACAAACTTCCAGGGAGTTCTGCCTTTTTGTCAGAGGTACAGAACTCCCAAATATCAAAACCAGTTGGGCCAAAACCTTGTTTGTTCCCATGGCAACAACCCAAATGAACAAAATGATGCAGCCATGTGGAGTTTAGAGGAAGAAAATAAATATAAAGTCTAAAGTAGGCAAAGTAACATAGGTATATATGGCATTGTGCAATAAACCTTATTTTTCTATGATTATAACTAATGTAAATGATTTTAAAGCTGCTACCAATTACCTTAATGCTTTGTTGTTTGTTTATCAGTTGTTACTTCGCCCTACGGAGTGGGACTGAAGTATTGTTTTTGGTGGCTCTTTCTGTGTGTGTCTGTGTGTGTGTGTGCTTCCCCACTTGCTTGAATTATGAGCTACAGAGGCCGACAGAGGCTTGTTAGAATTTGGAATAACTTTTTTAGGATTTTGACCTTGATGGGAGTTGAACATACATGCAGGGATTTGAACTTCCATCTGCCGTCTGCCATCTCTGATTGCCTTGTTTTTAGATGAGTTGCACATTGTGTCATACAAAACAAAGGGCATTCAAACTTATTCATTCACATGAGTCGTCTAATGATCACTTTCTGAGCAGACTTTAGGAAGTTATCATGGCACACTTCAATAAACTCTTCTGCTCTTGCCAAAGAAAAGGGTGTCATAAAGTCGAGGTAAGATTAATGAAAATGTTAAAATGACCAAAGGCCAGTGTTTGGTTTTGTCCTTTCTGAGCCTCTGTAGAAAAATACCATTGCAAAATGGTTGCCTCTGTGAATAAAGAGTTAATTCTGGGGGAATTATTGAAGTTATTATCCACCTTTAATATTCATATTCTTTAAAATAGGGCACATTAAAGCTGCACTAGGCAGGATTGCTGTGAAGCTATGAAGACAAAATCGAAGCCCACATGATGTATTTCATTATATTTAAATAGTTTTCTTATGAAAATGACTGACGTCCCCACCTGTTGATCAATAACCCAAAAGATGAGGTTGTCAACTTTACCTTTAACTGCCCTCAAATTCCAGTGCAATGTTTATTTTTGCACAGATCAGCCAAATTAAAAAGCTTTAGCAATTCCACCCTGTTACCAGCTTTGCAACTGTCCTCTGGCTCCAGCAGATTTGACAAAGTTTGAACTATCTCTTTATGCCTACAATGACAGTAACGCAGCACTTGTTTGAAAGATGCCAAACGGGTCCTTCCTGCAGAGAATGCTCCAGTTGCATGTATTTCCCACGTGGTAACAATTACAGGAAATACTAAATCAAGGAAAACCAATATGAAAGATGTTGGAAACAGAAACCCCACTTACCACTAATTGTGTTTACAATATTTTCACTGAGTCTTGTTTAGTGCCAGATACAAGAAGAAGGTTTCAGACTCAGCTGTCATCGCGTGGTTTTCAAGAGAAAGATCAATATAAGGTCAAATGACCTTGAAAACAGTGTGTTTAAGCAAAGTGAAAACTGGAAAGCAGCCAGAGAATAAATTGTTGCCATGTGGAGGTAAAGGTGAATATCAAGGAAAGCAATACAATTTAAACTCTGTATTATCAGCAGCAACTAAACCCCCCCCCCAGCAAATTAAACCAAATTTTGTCCAAAGTTGGGAAAGAAAAGTGGGGATGCCCGTTAGTGTTTTGTTTGTGTTCTGAACCTGCAGTGATCACTGTCAAGAGTTTGCTCAATTTAAATGACAGTTTGTTTATTTCCTTTCAGTTACAGACAACCACTTGGCTGCCACTCATGCAGCTCACTCAATCAGCATCCCCAGCCCGCCGCCCTCAGCCAGTCAGCGTGCTGGGATGCACTCCCCGCCTCCACGACGGGCCCCAGTCAGAGAGTTCAGTGGGACGTACGAGAGCCTGCCAGCGCGATCAGTGCAGGTGAGACACACTCTGTTCTTGTTTATTAAAGACAGGAGGGTTTAGGGAACAGTTTTGCACTATTGCCCATTGTGTCCTACTCACAACAACAACAAGGTTAACTTCCTGAACTCACCATAACATGTTAACTTTCTCATCCTTTATTTCACACATATCACTTTTTTTCTCTTGATTTTTCAAATGCAAACATGACAATATGAGCCACAAGGGCCTTTCTGCATGGAATTTGCATGTTCTCCCCGTGTGTGTGTGTGTGTGTGTGGGGTGGGGGTCCAAAAAAAAACTCCCACAGTCCAAAAACATGCAGATTTGGGATTAGGTAAACTAGACACTGATGAACTGGCAACCTGTCCATGTCGGCTGGGATTGTCACCCCCAAACCTCATGTGGAAAATAAAGCGGTAGAAGACAACAACATAAAAAAATAAGGACATCCTCACTGAGTAAATGCATTTCTATACAAAGGTTTACTGGTCTGTTCTTACATGTTGTCATTGACAGATTGAATTTCCTTCATTTCTCAAAGCATGTCTCTTCTTGAGTTCTTATCGTGTGGGTTAATACTGTAGATCCAAATCATAGTATTTCAGTCACAATTCTTAACCATTCTTCTTGTGTCGGTGGCTCAGCTTTAAACCATGTCACTTTTTACAGGATGCCAAAATGATTTTTAACAGATATTCTTAGTACAGTGTCTCCTGTGTGAGATAACCCAAATATGTCTTGTATTTTCTCAATAGATTGAGGTATATCATAACCCAAAATCTTACATCTTATCTTAATCTTATCTAAACAATAGTCAATAGCCAAAATTATACAATGCCAAAACATATGGGATAGATCTACATTTAATCCCCCTCAGTTTCTCCAACATGGTTGTGGTTCAGACAGAAATTAGCTTCTAGGTGTGATATTAAAATCCAATTTTTTCAACAGTGTTCTCTCCAAGCAATCCACATACATTGTGGATTGTTGTGTTCTCCAGATGAGATGTATTTAGCTCTTTTTAAAGTGTACAGTTACAACATCTTAATAAAGCCATAAAATAAATTTTTTTAATACTAACGTTATCTTCATACGCTTCGCTTTAAAAGTCAATTGAAACAGTTCAGACATCATTTCTTATTTTCCACAACTTCGTTTAATCCAAATATGTTGTTAATTTTAAGTTCTGAAGTCTGTAATAAATGGGCATTTTTGCACTTCAGGGTGTACGCTGGTCAGAGCCATCGTTGATGTGATCAGTAACACGTGTGGTTTTCCTGCTAAAATATGTCAAAATGGCTGCTGTGAAAAAAAAGCCCATTCCAGTGAAAATAATGATTTGTGCTTTTTCTTATTTCTTTTTTTGCCAGTGTTACATTAATGCTACAATGTGATGCTGCGTTGTGGTTAGGTGGTTAGTACTGTTGCCTTACAGCAAGAGAGTTCTCACTTTGAATCCTGTTTCCTTTGTTTCTTCCTGTCTGGCATTGGGTTCCTTTTCTTTCACAGTCCAAAGACATACAGATCAGAGGTGTGAATATGAGTGTGAGCAGTGGAACCCTGGTAATGTGTGGATGTGGTGATGTAGCTGTAGCTCTTCGGTGTTTCCCTCAGAAGTGATTCAAATCATGTAATCACTATTTATCCTTTAGTGCTCACGTGACATGGATCTGGGAATAATACACTACTCCTTATATAGACATCCTGGGGGTGTGTGTTTATAGGTCACATCTTCAGGCTTCATTTTCTTATGTGTTGTTAAGTCAAAGTTCTGATTCATTTTATATTGCATGTTAAAAAAAAAGGGAATAAAATTAGACATTTTTTCTTTCATTTTTGTTCATACAAATTATACAAGCGAACTTTGACGTATTCCCAAATTTCCTAAATTCAATCAGACTTTTTTAAAAATTTGAGTCATTTTTGCTCAGAAAAGAACATTTTATCAGATTGCCAAGGTTGTGCCTAAATAAAGCATATGAGACCCTCCTAAAGCCTAAATGCCTGTGTGTTTTAACATTTGATTATATATGTGACTAATTGTGTAATTGTTAATATTAAAATATTAATGAAGTGCCATTTATAAATGTACCTTGTTATTGTGCATTCAATACTAAACTATTCCAATAATACACAATTTCACTATCAACAATGTCTTTCAATTGCATGATGGTCATGCACACAAGCTATTCAAATTGACATTTCTATTTTAAACATAAATGGAAACGTAAATGAGTCATGGCTTATTAGTGTTATCTTGCATACAATACTGAGCTATTAAAATAATGGGTAAACTGTTGTATTTATTTTAAATTTGCTACAGTATGTTGGATTCATGTCAACGTGTATTTAAAGACATTTAAATTTGTCTAATCAACCCAACATTTTGCAACCTCCTTGCAGTACTGACTCCCTGTTGAAGACTTCTGAGCTACGTGATGACTGGTTGATTTTGAAGTACAAAGAATCAGTTATTGAAGACTGCTAATCAAACAAAAAAATACAGAATGTTCTTTTAGTTTTTTTTTTATGTAGACTGGTTTTCATTTATCAATTTTCTACTACTTATCCTTTAAGTGGTCGTGGGGGAACTGGAGCCAATCCCAGCAGACACTGGGTGAATTCTTTTGTCTATGTTAGAAAACAGATAAAGATGTTTAGTTCAGCACAATTATTTGTATATGCCAAATCACAACATGCATTATCTCCGGGTACTTTACGTAGGGAGGTTGACTCTTTTCAGTATTAAATGTTATTCATAATACTCACAAGCCTAATGTGACATTACATGTTTTGTCTCACTAATATGAAATGTAAGCAAATCCTAGCATTCTTAAATGCATTATGCTTGACTAGACAATTATTTGACATTTTAAGATTTGTCATTTTCCCTATCCCTTCATCCACCTCATCTTCTCAGGTTTCAGAGTCTCGTGTGGTCGAGTGTCCGAGCATCCAGATAACCACCATCTCCCCTGAAGACGACCCCGCGTCCACCACCAACAACTACTGGGACATGGGTGGTGGAGGTGGGTGGGACCGTGAACGCCTCTACCTCCCCCTGCTGGACCCTTTCACCTACCGCGATCGATGCCCAGGCTCCCTCAGCCCCAGCCCGGCCTCCAGCCCCTCCTCACGTGGCTGGCTCAGCCCTGCCTCCAGCTGTGACTCCCTGCTGGTCGAGGAGGAGGAGCTCAACGAGGCCGCCATCCATTTTGGGCTCTCGCCGTCATCGAGACCCACCTCACCTGGTGGTAAAAAACGCAGGAACTCTCCTCTGGCCTCCCCCTGTACCTCACGGAGGGGCAGCTACTCAGAGGAACTGCAAGGGTGCAACCTGGAGGGCGGAGACTCCAACCTTCAGTCACAAGCTCCGCCTGGCAGCTGTGAGCTGAGCATCCCACAGAAAACCAGAAAGACATCCTTGGAACAAGTAAGGATAGAAATTGGTTTAATTTTGTAAAATATGAAACATTTGATTTGACTACAATGTTGAACCTTACTGTCTGTCCTTCAGTTGTCTCCCAGGGAGGTGGATCAGGAGCAGGCTCCAGGCCACAGCTCCCCCTGCCCTATGCCTGAGGTCCAGCAGGTCAGGAGAGAGCCTCCTCCTGTGGGCATGGACTACCTCTCTGTGCCCCCTGCTCTGGCCTGGGGCAGAACCCGAGCCAACGCCCACAGCCCTCTGTTCAGGTACACAAACACACACATGCACAAAATGTCATCAGTATATACTGTAGCTATTTTTGTTAGACCAGTGCACTCACGAATTAACACCTTAACTAGCCCTAACCTTAAACGGACCATTATGAAAAAATGTGCAGGTATTAGCATTTAAAATGGGGACTGCAACCTCAGTTCAGAGCAAAACATATGCTTGCAGGCTGTAATGACATCGCTGTTATCAGCAAAGCCGGTATTTCAATGATTTAACCTTTAACCTGAGCCTCTGAAAGAAAGTTCTGCATCATTTGGACTGCGCTTTGTTCAGTGGAGCTAGTGCATAGCTCATTGTTTTCTTGTTCCACTAATTACAAACTTTCATCTATATCTGTGGCGCCAGGTCTAATGCTCTGCCGCCACTCGACTGGCCGCTGCCGTCCCAGTTTGATCCGTATGAGCTGCGTATCGAGGTGCAGCCCCGCCCACACCACAGAGCCCACTATGAGACAGAGGGCAGCAGAGGAGCTGTCAAGGCTGTGCCTTCAGGACATCCTGTGGTCAAGGTGAAGCGGAGTGAAATACTCTGAAAGATGATGCAAAATGATGTAGCGCTTATTATCACACAACACAAATAACACTGACTCTGAGTATCTGTGTCTTCACCAACAACTTGCTACTGCTGCGTCTTTGCCGGTCACTTAACAAGAACTGCTGGGAACACAAAAGTTACCGCCCCTTTAAAGAAATGTGTCATTTATAACACCATGGTTAAGTCCTATGTCACAGGTTAGGGGTGACTGTTGCGGGCATACTCCACAAGAACAGAGTCATTTGTTCTCGTCATTCTTTTCTCACAGTCCTGGGAGAGAGAATGCATTTGGGAGTTCTTGCAGCTTGTTCTTGAAACGTCACCTGGACAGAACTGGACAGAACTTGTGTGCAACTATTGTGTGATTGGTGAGAAATTTGAAGTGGGCGTGGCGAGCGCGGAAAAACGGAAACTTCCCAGGAGTTCTGCACCCAGGTTTCTCATGAAGTATGAAAATGTCCTGGTCAGAACTAACATTGTTCTTGTTCTTGCAGGGTATGTACAGACCTTTATGCTGGGCAGTCATCTTGGTCTTGTAAGTCTATTTCAGACTTACAAGACCAGGCTTCTGTTTATGAATGGGGAGAGAGCCATAACTAACCCCAACCTTAACCCACAGAGACATAAAAACTACAAGCAGCAGTTCAATTAAGATTAAGCATTTAAGGAGATCAGTAGCTTTGCCCTGTGGTAAGGTTTTCAACAGGACCTTCTACTACTATGCAGGGCTTTGCAAACCAACTTCTTTCACATCTCAGTGCGAAGACGTGACTCCTTCATCTCCTTCTGTCTCCCGCCACTTACTAAAATCTTGTCTCTTAGCGATCGATTTATTCCTTGTTGTAAATCATTTGAGACAGTTTAACTTTGCTTTTGATATGTAAAACACACATTGTTAGACATATTTCCTGGTTCTGCTGTTGTAAAGCTTCAGAGAGAAATATTTTAATAAGTCAAACTACCATAAAGGAAAAAAGAAAATTCAACATGGAGCAGAGACATGGGGAACAGAGCAGGAACACATAAAAACCAGAGCATGAAAAACAGAGCAACAGACATGGACAAACAAGATGAACCAACACAGACACTGGGGAGGCAGACAATCAACAGGAAAGACAGAACAGAAAGTCAAACTTAACATTGTACAAAATACAAAATACAACATGAAACAAAGAAAACAGTAAACCAGAAACGGATTTAAAAATCCAAGATAGAGAAAACAGAACAACAAAAAGTCCAAACTGAATAAATGTCCTGAGGGATGGGTCTCATACGCTGACATCTTTCAGACTTCCCTGATCAAAGTCATGTAAATATCTTTATATCTGTCTTTCTCTTTACAGCTGTGTGGATACACGGAGAGAAAACCACTCTCACTTCAGGTGTTTGTTGGAACAGCTGATGACAGATCCATCAGGCCGCATCCTTTCTATCAGATACACAGGTACTGAGCGATACTTTTACATCACATTTAAACTATTTACCAAACATTCACAGGGTTCCCACTGGTCCTTGAAATCCTTGAAAGTTTGTGAATTTAAGAAAAGGAAAAAAAAAAATTCTAAACTTTTTGAAAATTGCCCTAAATAGACAGGGGTCATTGAAAGTGCATGAATTTTGTGCAAGAAAGAAGTTAAGTTGATGTTTAGGTAATTTAGGTCTCCCATGTTTGTTATGATGCCACCAACTATTTCATGCCCTGCATTGCTACGTAGACTAGGCCTATGCAGAACAAACTTAGAGTCGTAGCCTGAATTGTATGAATTAAAATGGAGGTGCAACTGTTAAGTTGAGCGGTGTTTCTTCCTGCAGGGTGACAGGGAAGATGGTGGGCACTGCAAGTCATGAGAGTGTTCAGGCCGGGACAAAGCTGCTGGACATTCCCCTCAACCCTGAGAACAACATGACTGCACTGTAAGTAGATCAAACACAAGGGATAAAAACATCTCATTTTGAATTAATAGATTATCTGTTTACATTCAATGTTACTTTTTACTTCTATTCCACGGCTTGAAGGTCCAGTGTTTCACATTTAGGAGGCATCATTGGTAGAAATGTAATCTTACACCCATAAGTATCTTCCTTGTATAAAATCTTCCTTGGATTTTCATGCAGTAGTATTTGTGGCAAGCACTGTTGCCTCACAGCAAGAGGGTTGCTCGTTCGTCTCCCACTCCGGCCTTTCTGTGTGGAATTTGCACATTGTGTGTGTGCGCGCGTGCTTTTGAGTTCCCCATTTTCCTCCCACATGTCCAAAAACATGCAGAGGTTAATTGTACAGGTGTGAGTATGTGAGTGAATGGTTGTTTGTTTCTAAATGTTGGCCCTGCGATGGCCTGGCGGGATGCACCCTGGACCTGCCTTATGCCCTATTTCAGTAAAACTGAACCATTTTAATATAATATGTCAAAACGCATATTCTTAATAACAATACACAAACTTTGTTTTAGCATTGACTGTGCTGGGATCCTGAAGCTGAGGAACTCAGACATTGAACTAAGGAAAGGGGAAACAGACGTCGGCAGGAAAAACACGCGTGTCCGTTTGGTATTTCGTACCCACCTCCCCCTAGCGCCCCCTGGCAGGGTTCTGGCTCTGCAGGTTGCCTCGCTGCCTATTGAATGCTGTGAGTTATTGGTCTTGTGCATTTTTGTCAGAAAATTTACTGGTACTGAGGAGGTGTCATTTACCATTTATTTATTTTCTCCTCTGCTTCAGCCCAGCGCTCGGCCCAGGAGCTGCCTGTCATCGAGTCTGTCAGCCTCACTTCCTGCTCTGTGGAGGGCGGAGAGGAACTTCTGCTGAGTGGCACCAACTTCCTGCCAATCTCCAGAGTCCTCTTCATGGAAAGAGGGACAGGTAAACGTCTCCAGGGGAGACACATGATTTCAAGTTTAAGATTTATTCTACAGGTTGCATAGATAGACTGAGACACATATACTTCACACACTGGCATTGTGAAATTAGATTAAGATGGAGCAAGAGATGGTCAAAATTCCTCAGCTGCACTCTGATCACATATCCTGGTACTGTATATACAGTAGAACATTACTTCTTCTTTACCTCCAAGGAAAGGTTGCATACCACTGGTGGTACACGTACCGCTGTTTGAGAACCATGGCATTAAACAATCTCTCTCTCTCTCTCTCTCTCTGTGTGTGTGTGTGTGTGTGTATGTTTGTGTCTTAGATGGCAAACTACAGTGGGAGGAGGAGGCTCATGTGGACCGTGACAACAGCAACGAGGTAATTTAGCGCAAGTGTAATATCTGAGAAAAAAACAACTTCAGTCTCTGCAAAAACATGAATGTTTCTCTCTCTTTCCTTTTTATTTTTATTTTTTTTTTTCAAAACATCTTGTAGTGTTTGCTGCGTGTCAGAGTTCCCGCCTACAGTGACCTGTCTGTCAGTCGGCCTGTGCCGGTCAGTCTGTACGTCTCTAATGGGAAGAGGAAAAGAAGCAGCACACACTGCTTCAAGTATCTCCCCAGTAAGTGTCCAATTTATCCTCATTCACCCCTGACTCCAGAAGGATTTTGATATTTAGATTTATGTATATATATACATATATATATATATATATATATATATATATATATATATATATATATATATATATGTAAACCTTAATGTCATCACATGTTATGTCTACACACATTATTTCTGTATATTTATCTGCTTTTCAATACTTTTTACCAATAAAAAGGGGGCTTTTAAAAATAAGCTTAAGTGTAATGTGTGTAATGTAATTTCCTTTGTTAAGACTGATTTTATTAAAATGCGATGAAGAACTATTGTAACTATCAAAGTCCAGATATCAGTATTGATACCTTGCTGAAAATTTGTAAGCCCAAATTTTCCACGAGCTGCATGAACACAATCCGTCCTCAGGACACATTGGAGACTGAGTCTCCTCAGCTGACGTCCTATGACCCGCTGCAGTTTCACTTATTTGTAGTCGCTGCCACAAAAAATGAACACTGGTTATACATTTCACTTACACATCGACACATCTGTACCGTCAGACTTGTTAAAAACAGAATTTTAAGATGAGATAATACTCACCATTCTGACAATCATAGACAGACATAAGACAATTTTGTTTATTTTGTTCTCATATGTGCTCACAGGAAAATCACCCAGGACACATTTTACTGCCATAGTTACACATTATACAGTCATACTTAACTCAGTCTGTATGTGATCAAATCAGCTGGATGTTTATAGCAGGTCTGAACTGATCCAATAAGCCATGTGGCATTAACTTTCTGAACTTGGCAGGAAAGAAAAACAAAAACAATGTCCGTTTTTTATTTATTCTTTCTAGGAGAGAAGTGTTTTAATGTTGTTTCCTTGTTCCCTCTGAAGTCATGTTTAAAGAGGAGGACCCTCTGCTGTCCCGGCCCTCTGTGCTGCCTCTGGACAGGGGCACTGTGTGTCCTGTAGACGGTCAGAGCAGGATGGACAGAGGCTTCCATATGAGAGGTGACCCTCTAGCTGATGATCGGGGCCTGGGTTTCCACTTGCCCCTCTACCCCTCCGCCTACTCCCCTCCCTGCCCCACTATGAGCTACCACCACGAGGAGTACTGCTCCAAACCCGACGCTGTGTCTGAGGAGCCCGGTGGATCCAGAGCAGTGTTATCTGAGCGTCACCCCAGCTTCGAGAACTTGGAGCTGGGCTTCACCGAGCTTCTGCCCCCTCTGTACCCCCGTGGCCCCCAGCCTCCCTCCCCCTCTCCTTCTCCATGGCTTGACTCACCCTACCTGTCCTCCTCACCCTCCCCTTCTCACTCCTCCTCTCTCAGTCCGTTCCCAGCCAGCAGTCCAATCTCAACCTCCCCTCTGCCTCCTATGCCCACCTCCCCTTACCCCCAGTACACTATTTATCCTCAGGAGGTGTGTCCCTCCCCTCCTTCCCAGCCCAGTGCCTATCAGGACATGTGCCCAGTACCCTACTCCCACTATGACGGCTGGGACCCTCAGGGAAGGGTGGTGGGAATGGGACATGGTTTAGAGAGGGACGCCAAGATCCAGGAGTGCCCACTGGAGTTTACCAGCTCAGTGTCTATGCACCACATTACCTTTGAAGAAGGTGAGTTGCCTTGAATATAAAACTGTTTTTATTGTTTTTAAGTTGAGGTGTGTGAATGTGTTGAATTAGGGAGCAAATGCAGAAAGCAGAGACAAAGGGTGAATCTAACTGTGTTTTGTATGAGATGAAAAGATCAGTCAGTGGAAATTGGCAGAAGAAATGGCTGGTGTCATTTAGGGTAGTTAGGGTAATGGGTAACACTATCTATCATATTTGGCTGTCGCAGGAGTCACAATTATTCTAAAATGATGAGAACCTAGTGGTCAATGAAGGCAGACTCTAAAAGGTCTTCAAGCTAATGTGTTGTTTATGAACCACTTTTTAATCTTCTTTGTTGAAGTAACTTCAAGTAATGTCAAGTAAATTTGGAGTTTGGTACAGAACGGTACACATTACATATCAGGAAGTGTGGAAATAACCAGACCCAACCGTTTTGGGTCCATTTTTGGCACCCTTCCCTTGGGGTACCAGAGTAATGTCACGTTCCACCGCGACAGTCAGCTGATTGTAAGATAGAAAAACGTCACTCTCTTGCAACCGGTGTTTCTATTTTCATACAAAGCTTGACTTATTGTCATTATTATACTGTATATCAGCGCCATTACTGTCAATACTGCCAGTACCACGATAAAATATATTATGGAGGCACAGTTTCTATGCCAAGACATTAGATAAGATACATAATAATATGTAAGATATGGTCTGACACATGCCAAGTATTATGTTTAAATGTTGCCAAACAGTTTGTTCTGTTCATTGACGACAAATTGTGACATGAACTTAACCAACAATGTAAAACATTTCAACTGCAAAGTAGCCTATTAAAAGAAATGTGCCAAAATGGCTTAACTTAAAATGTTTCTTGCGATAAGTTGTCTTGAGATTCTTCCCTCCGATGTATTAAGTATTAAGTTACTCTGAAAATGTTGTGTCAGGGCTTTCTATCAAATCAATCTACAGTATATACGTGTATGAGTACATATGTTTTTAACATGTTTCTACTTTCCAAATAACTGGGTGCATATGGTGGACTGACTGACTGATAAACTCTTCTCCCTCCACAGTATCAGAGTACATTGGAGAGGACATCCAGTCTTACCAGTCAGGTTCACAGATGGACAACCTGCCAAACTGAGCTCAGGGCAGCAGCCGATCACGCATCTGTTCTTAATGCAGCGTCAGTTTAAACCTCCTCTGCACTCGTTCGCTCCACTTACATGTGATAGTTGTCAGGGAAATTTCAAATTACCAGGACACTGTTGTAATTATGACCACAAGTAACGGTTATGGTTTTATAAAAGGGAAACTAATGTTTTTAACATGTTTTCAATATAAATTATACAATAAAATGTTTGGGGTTGTGTGGTTTTTTTTCTCTCATGTGTAACACTCATCATACAAGGTGAATATGGGATTAAAAACCAATAGAAAACTATATTGTTATGTGAGCTATACAATATGAAGTGCTTTTGGACCATTCATTCATTCATTGAGTACTGCTTCATCCTCCACATGAGGGTTGAGGGAGCCAATAAAAGGTGATATAGGATGAAAGGCGGGGTACACCATGGACACGTCACTATTCCACCACACAGAGACAAACAACCATTCACTCTCACACACACACCTAAGGTCACATCCACCCCCCCAATTAAATTCATGTGTGTTTATTTATGTTGCATTGAAAAAATGTTTTTATTGTAAACTATTTATTGTTCTGTATCAAAGCAAAGTCTTTTATTTTGAAAGAATATCTTATTAGGGTTTTGAGGGCCTAAGCATGCCCCAAAGCTTTTGTGACAGCAAAAATTCGATGTGGGAGGGGCAAATAAGTGCTCTGCCCCCTGAAAATAATTTGCCCAAACAGCAAGTTTATCGTAGATGCGTGAAAATCGGCACATGTGTGTAGAAGGTCGGGTTGAAGGAAATATTAAATTATGCCCATGATCAAAAACCAACAGGAAGGCCGTTATTGTGGATTGCTCATTCACCTTTTGCACCAATGGTATTTGAACGAGCTTGTCCTCAAGGTTTAGTCCGATCATCTTCAAACTTTTGACTGTGGACAAGTTGAGGATCTAATTTGATTTTTAGTTGGTGTTTCCCACACAGGTGATTTTTTTTTCTCCTGCCCGTCCCCCTCCTGACCAGACTTTGAAGTTATAAATAAATAACTCAATTATTTATTTATTTTTTGCAGGAGCAGAAACAGGATTCATCCTAACTGTAGGAGCCATGTCTCTTTTTCCCCCCCACCCCCAACCACTAGGGGGTTATATTTAATGTCTTATGCTCTGCCTGAGGGGTCGTGCTGGTTTATTTGAGGTCACCTGTCGTTATACTCAGGTGTTGCTGATTGAAAGGGGCAAACAGTTTTCTACTGTGCTCGGGTTTAAGTTTCATTTTGATTTGTTTAATGGAAACAGAAAGATGAACAGCTGATATCATTTCAGATACTAAGGAAGAATCTGGTCATGATTTACAGCTGAGCGCAGGTAAAAACAATACCTAGCAGCAAATGATCAGCAACAGTACTGGACTTAGTCGCCACACTACTGTTTATATGCATTTCCATTCATTTCCTGGTTCCGGGATCCCATGTTGCAAGACAAAAAAAAAAGATCTAAAAATGTTTTGAGGAAAGATATTAAAGAGGCCAATGTGTTACAGGAGGTTTGACTGTTCTGTAACAGTGTTGAGACAAAAGAATTCCTCTGTTAATTTAAACCTTGCGGACTATTGATGTGACTTTTAAAGCTGTATGACAGGTTTGTGTGAGCAACAGTTTGTTAAATCCTCTAAAAAGAGTAGAAGGTCTGCAACTGAAGAACAGTGCCACCTGGAGGAAGCCAGGACCACGTACACTGTCCTAAATCAGCAGCTGTTCTGCTGTTAAGACTTCACAGGTCTGACTCTCTAATGTTTGGACCTCCTTCACGTGAGGAGTGTGGCTACAAGACATAATAGACAAAAGACCGCCATCATTCCCAAAACACAGAGAGCAATAAAAATGAGCCAACCTAACAAAAAAGACGCTAAAGTGGCGTTATATGTTTTCTTGACAGCTTTATGGATCTATACGGTTCAACGCCACCATAAATGGGAATGTTGGGAGCTTGAGAGAGAAAAGTCGTAAAGCGATGGAATGGATAGAGTTGGTGAAGCGCTCTTAACGTCTTAAAAGATGAGCTTATCGTTGGAGCCTGGAGCCGTAACTCCACCGTGACACGGACTTTTCCAGCACCAGCTCCTACTTTTGTTTTTCTGGTTTACACTGCACTTTTATGGTATTAAAGACCACACAAACCTGCTTTACAGACAGACTGGGGATCGAACAACTATCCCCTTATTAGAGGACAGCCAGCTGCTCCACAATACACCTGTGGTAAAAGTAATTTTACAAACAACTCCTGACCAAAGTACAGCGACAGCAGAACTGAATGTAACTGTTTTGTTTGTGTTGGATTTGGAACAAAACACTGACATGTCCTCAAACTCTCATCATTTTTCCTAATACTTGAATTATGACAGAATTGATCAGGACTTGATTGTTTCCGTTGACTTTCTTCATTCAACGCTGAGATATTATTATCTGTGCCGTTATTAACTGCGTTGCTTCTCAGCCTATGAATAGACAAGAAAGGTCACCTTGACATGAGACTGGGAAACGAGCCGTCAAAAGTCTTTTTGGAAATGCATTTTTCCACGTCGCCAAGTCATGACTTCCACACAGGAAGTACCTCATCTAAAACAGGAAGTGCCCTATAATTTTGCCATCAGGAGTGGGGTGTAATCCAATTGTTGCAGAGGAAAGAATGGATGCTTGCAGCTTTAATAACATTATCATTATTATTATTATTATTATTATTAGTTAATCTTTCTTATCTTTTCGTAACTCCTCCTGAGATGGCTGCCTTATTATTTTAATACGACCATGCTAAATAAATGTGCTATGAGTTTTTTTCCCCTGTTTTTGCATCTTTTTTTAAAAAAAAAGAAAAAAAAGAAAATAAGTTTAAGAAAGAGATCCACTGTTTAATACACCTTTTCAAACCCAAATTCAAGAATCACAGTTGTTTCTTCCGTTGCAACGTCTTGCTTCTACACACATGAAATCACACAGACGTTCACCAGGGGGAGACATAAACTCAAACATCAGGAGGTGAGTTGTGTGAGTCAGCCTGTCTGACACGCACACATACACATGCATACAACAGCTGCTGAATGGATCCTTAATGGGGAAAAAAACAACCCTCATTATATAAAGACCCTCACATAACATAAAGCCACAGTCCCATGAGACTGGATAAGTATAGCTATAGTTAATGTGGCTCACTGCTGTGTTCAGTTTGACACATAAAGCTACTGTGTGGCTGTAACAGTGACACTGACACTCACATGCCCATAACAGGGACAGTTACAAAACTGTATAGTTTCTTCAGAAAATTGCCTTCAACTTAAGCATCCTTAATAAAAACCTGAGGTCATGCAATCATTTTATTTAATCTATTTCATCATTTCTTATATATTTCTTTACTTTTTCTATTTTTTCATCAAATTGTTGCATGGGATTTCTTTGTACTGATCTTGATTTTTGTTGCTGTTGTTGTTGATGCCATTTATATTTTACATTTATCTTACATTATTGTATTATTGCTTGTTCTATACTATTTTATACAAGTTTGGACATTTTGTTGCTGCTTGTTACATCTCCTACTGGTGAGATGGCAACACAGGGCAACCAAAGAAAGGAGAGGGCCGGGGGTGCAGGTGCAAGTAACTCAAATGTTTATTTTTAAGGCATTTTCACAAAACAAGACAAACAAAGGTGGATGAGGGTAGGACCAAGGGTTTGTGCCAAACCAAATGAAATCGACAAACCAAAAGTGGACCTATCTCTCAGGCAGTCACACTAACCATTAAATAAACAAACCAACCTCACTGACTTCTCTACAAAAATACATAATCAAAACAATACAGGATTACCTAGTGACTAATCCTAAGCCTAGTAACAAGTGAATTTCCCCAGTGTGGGATCAATGAAGTCTAATCTAATAGTACATAGATAAATGTAAGGATTCTCACAAAATTGTCATTGTTGCAGACCACTTTGCTCCTTTCTCTGAAGGTCCCTTTCATCTCAGGTCTTCAGGCAATTGCTCTTCTTGTTTTCTTTGTATACTTACTTATACTAAACATTCAAATAAATTCAATTACCAGCATTATTTCCTGGGAATTTTGAGTTTAAGTAAAGCAGCTTGTTTATAATTATCAAAGCTCTTCATCTCACCTCCAAACCCGTTTTTGGCTTCCTCGACAGTTTCTGCTTCAACAGCTAATTACAACACAGTCACGCTTCAGTGTGAGGTCAAAGGGTCACCAGAGTGTTGAAATTTAGCGAGACTATTAAGAAAGCAATGCGGCAACATTACTTAACAAGTTGTTCACAAACAGCTTGCACAGCTGTTTGTCATTGACTATGACAACTTGGAGAAAGTAGAGGGAAGAAATCAGACTCGGGGGCCAAGCAGACTGCAGCTACAAGCTGTTTCTGGGGACAAGACGAGGAAGCAGTGAAGGAATGTTTGGCTGACAAATGCTCGCCACATCTGTGAGTCTTTTGTCACCAGTTTTATGTTTTGTATTGTCACTCAAGTGCCTGTTGATCTGCACTGTACAACACATCCGTTGTGAGAGTGGGAACACCGTGCAGCTTCTCTGTGACGTCTTTCATTTGAGATTGTATCGAGCTATTGTTGCGCTGATGAACTGAAAACCTCTCTGTTCTTTTTATGGGTCATAGTGGGAAGGCCAGGATTAGTAGCTGAAAAAGAGGAAGACGACCACTCCCTGATCTTTGTAACAGTAACCGTGGCAAAGCTTAAATTATCATTGAGAGAAGACGAGGAATTGAGTCATTGAGTCATTTAATGTTATGTCGCTACTTTGTTTCTGTAGCCCACAGGTGACCAAAGTGCTTTACAAAATACAAGCATTACAGACACACAGCATTAAAAACATGTCTTATAAAAACACATTTAAGAAGCATAAATCAAAGCATGAAAAAAACATTTAAAACACACAAGAATAAAAAACTGCCATAACATAACATTACAGTTGAGATAACTTGTCCCAGTTATTAATCATTGATCATAAATATTAATCAAACTAATTGTGATTTATATTGGCCATAACTGAGAGGCCTTAAATTGTGTTTACAACATGTCATATTGTACTTTACAAGATTTACAAAATGAAAGATTATCATTGAATTATTGATTAATAATGACAAAAAAAGGCAGTGAATTTAGCAAACTTTTAATTAAGACCTGAGTATTTCTCTCGCCTCTCACTGCTCGCAATAATCTGCTGTAGTGGCTACAGGAGCCACATTCCTATGCCAGAGTGAGGATATAACCCTTTACATAAACAAAACAAACTTTGTGACGTGTCACTGTGTCATTGTGTAAGAGGTGGGAGTCCAAGCCTGATCAGAGATTTATAGGTGACTGAATAGCCGACTGTGTCACACTGTGTCCCCTGCAGTGGTGAGACATGTGAGGTTGAACCAAACCACACTGGGTTTTTCGTGGGGAAAACAGGTGTGGAAAATAGAAAAATGTGGTGAGAGATAAAGTAAACAGTGGAGGATACTGTAAACCATGTGCATGGAGCAGATTTAGTTTACCAGAGCTGGTCCAAAGCATAAGCAAACTGAGCAGCTGCTTTGGGGCCCCACATAGGCGGGGCCACACCCTGGACAGATCGCCAGTCCATCACAGGGACACACAGAGACAAACAACCATCCACTGTCACACTCATCGTCAAATTAGAGTGTCCAATTGACCTAATCACCATATTCATGTTTTTGGACTGTGGGAGGAACCTGGAGAACTCGCAGAAAGGCTCTCTTGCCGATCAGGTCGCAAACCCAGGTCTTCCTCCTGCGAAGGCAAGCGTGCAAACCACTACCCCACATTTTGACATATTCAAGAAATCTAGAAATCCTTTAAATATGTTTAGAGATGTAAATAGTGTCCAGTTATTTGCTCATGTGCACAAGTTATAAAAAACAAACTGGTTTGCTTGTTTAATTCCAGTTCACAAACATCACATTTGTGATTTTACTGCCCTCTAAATTTAAATGTAACAAAACAAAAGTGACACTGGTTTGGTGTAAACAACGCAACTATAATGAATGCAATTTATCCTGTGACATTTGTATCAATAATAATTGTCAAACACTGGCTATTCTGAGGTGGTGGGAGGGGTGCCCAAATCAAATTCTGCTTAGGGCCCTATAAAGGTTTGGGCCGGCCCTGTCATTTACTATGAGTTAAAAACGATCATCTTAAACTAATTTTAATACATTTATAAATAAATGATGAGTACTTTCCACTTATCTTCTGTCTGATGTTCCAGCCCACAGGTGCTGTAAAGTTTTAGTGTCTGTGTTTGACATTTACAAAGTGGTTCTAAAGTAGTTTTTGTGTGTGTACAAAATAAAGTTGTTTATCTTGTTTAGATTTTTGCAAATTCATATTTGTCACAAACATGAGAACACATAAAGGTGAAGAAAATACAGTTCAAAAAAACACAAAATGTAAAAGTTGTGCTTTCTAGAACACTTGACGTGTGGTTTTGAAACGCTGTCATTTTTGATAATGTTGCTGTGTGTGTTTGGACTCTCAGGGCCACTCTAGTTATGTAACCCTTTATATGGGATATGATCACATTACAATAAGAGCATCATGTGAAAGGTCAGCAGACATACAGTCTCCATTCTCAGTCATATTAATACAATTAAAGCTTTTGTGTGGTAATGATCATTTGTAGGTGGGATGCCTTTGCTAGAAGCTTTGATTTAGAATGAAAAATGTGAATGGGATGTGACCTTATTATAGATTTATAGTCAGATTGTAAAACTTTTGTTTCCTTGAGTATATTAGTTTTTTTGTTCTGTAGAAAATGAAGTCATGATATTCACCTGGTTTCCTCACCTATAAATGATGGTCCTTTTATCAATGGTGCGCAAGGCGACATGGACTCTTTTGACGGCAGCCATTTTGACAGGTCACAGTGGGAAAACGAAATGACGGCCAGGTTCCATTTAGCTTTCTTACTTTTAGGCTCACCACTGTTACACTACATTCATATTAAAAGTCCGATTTTAGCTGGACTAAGAGAATAATTTGGTTTTCTGTGTTTTATCAAACTGAATTATTTAAAAAAAACACAAACACACACAAACATCTGTTTACCATGTGGTTTTATTGAAACTCTGGATTAGCTTTCCCTACAACACTGATGTGGCGAGCTAAAATGAAACATGAACAGTGAAATAAAATAAAATAAAAAAAATGTTTGAGAATACAACAACGTATATGGAGAAGTGTTTTTTTCTCCTTTGTTTTTACAGCAACACTAAACCCAGTCAACATTTTGTCAGTTTAAGAAGTGTGAGTTTACAGATGCTTTGATGTTGGAGACGCACACGACTATAAACACATTGAAAATATGAACATTAAGTGCACTTTCAGTCGCCTTAATTGGGTTTTTAAATCCACAATTTTCCACATAGGGTTACACAGTATACATATTCTGGCCGTAGGATTGTAGCTTGCAGATACAGATATACATATGTCATTACAGGAGCGATAAGCTAGCCTAGCATTCATCTTAATATCATGTAAACCGTCTTAACTTCACTACTTCAAGTCTCAAAAAACACTGGAGCCGTGAAAAAAAAGAAGAAAAAAGTAAAGGCGACGACCCAAACTGCAGCAAACAGTTGAATTACTTCAGTGAAACTAAGTTGAACTTTCTTAATTAGATTTCCAATTGTGAATTTCAATATTCTCCTGGCTCCGTACAGCTGTTCAACTTTAACTTATTATAACTCAAATCAAATCAAAACCAGGTGACGTGCATACATTTTGCACAAAACAAAAAAAGGAAACAAATAAAAAAAATCAACAACAATAAACCATCTTTTTCTTTGGTTTTCTCATCAGGTCTCATGACAGACTATGTTTACATGCACATAGTATATTTTTGATTGTTTACTTGTTTGTATCTTTGGTCTATAGCTTCCACACATCACAAACAATACACCACAGGCACTGATAAGCCATAATATAATGTATACGTATATAAAGGTATTTTTTTGTATCTCGTGTGATATCAGCACATTCAGGTCTGACATATTTGAGTCTGTTCAGGTCACTGGAATCAATGTTTGACATTTACATGCTCCCACACACACAGAAAACAGAAGGCCTCTGTAATTTAAGGGGATATTGCGCTGTACGTGTAAACATAGCCATTGACCTCAACCTCTTCCTCCCATTATCTCTCTTTAAAGGTCCTAAGACTGGCAGTATATTTCACACAAAATCAAATTTGGCTAAGGTTTGGTGACACAGACTGCCTTGATTTTGTTTGTCTGACAACCGTTCATTTTTATTTTCAGAGCAAATTTCAAGCATTCACTCACAACATTGTATGTAAAATAGTTTAGACAGCCTTTTTTTAAAAAAAAAACTAACAAAAGAAGCCAAATTCAGTTTTATTTGGAGCCTACTGCTGGCCTTACATGCTTTCTCTCCCCTCAAGCACTGATAAACACCAGGCGGGTGGAGTAGATCAGATCAATCAAGTAGAGGATGAAGTTGACACCGGAGAGCACGGCCACCGCCATGAGCTTATCCCACACGCACAGCCCCATGGCATTGGCACACGTGTACGGCCGCTGATTAATGCCACCATTCTTCGGGTCAAAGTTAAAGATGGGCCAGATGATGGTCGCTGACAGGTAGAGGATCACTGCCAGCATGGCGTAGGAGGACAGGAAGCGGGCAAACGGGAAGGGGAGGCAACCTGTGCATTCACCTATGCAGAGCAGGATGATGGCGGCCGACAGGATGAAGCAAATGCAGTACACGGCCATGCAGTACTTGAGTGCGTCGTGGCGGTCGTACAACACGGGGTCACTGATGAAGACAAAGATGATGCATGCCACAAAGGTCTCGCAGACCTTCAGGAGGCCGGGGGCGGTCGCCATGTAGCCGGCCACCTCGCCCGGACGCGCCTTGCTGATGCTGACTTCACTGATGTAAGCGACGGCAGCCAGGAAGGAGAACACGGTTGCCACGATGCGGTAGTCACGGACCTCACTGGGGCCCTGGGAGCCCTTCAGGAAGTAGAGAGGGAAGATGATTAAGGCGGAGAGGCAGAGCAGAGCGGCGTAGCAGGCGAATGTGATGGGGAAGTTCTTCCAGGACACGGGGGCTTTGGTCTGAAGGCCGAAGAGCTCCACCAGGATGACAAGCAGAGTCCCAGCGAAGCTGAAGGTCCAGCAGAAGAGGCAAAAGTCTCCAGTGCCGTGGTAGAGTCTGCCGCCATGCACAGCCACAGAGAAGGCCACACAGGTGAAGATCAGGGCTGCCAACCGTGTCCACAGCAGAGGGCTGGACTTCAGGACTATCGCCATGATGGGAGATGGAGTTGGTGATGAGAGAAGCTAAAATGTTTATTTATTGTTGCCTTTTTTCAAAGCCACTTCCTTTATGGCGCAGCCAGAGAGAACTGCAAGAAGGAAAGACAATGAAAATAAGTACCATATAGCACAATACTTTAGGGTTCTATGTTATGTCTCTGACTAAATGAATTATACGACACTACCACTTGAGGGCAACAGCTTGCAGATTCTCCTCAAACAAGCTGCATACCATTTTAGACAAACAATGCTGTTATTGTATTTTTATGAATAGGAGAGAGAGAGAAAAAATTGCGAAAAGACAATTTCAAACCACAGATAATGACTGCACTGTGATCACACTCGGCACATTTACATCGAGCCAAATCGTCTCGTAAACACCCAAAGGTTTCTTTTTCCTGCCTCATATTCAAACTCCAGATTACAAATGTTCTCAGCAGCTTTCCTCTGCTGGCTGATTCACTCAGGAATTCCTCCATGTCAATGTCCTCAGTGACGGGTGTGGCGCCACAGTCTCCACTGACCCCACAGTGTGTCTATCATCATGCTCTTAAAATGACCCTCCTCTCGCCTCATCGACTCTGCACAACATTCTGAGACTTTGGTCTTTGAGAATAAAGCCACTTCATTTCTTAGTTCAGTGACTTATTTTACTGTCTTAACACTGCATCTCTCTGATAAACATATTTTGGCTTTGTATACAAGTGAGAAAACCAAAGCTGGAAATAAGCGTTTAATAATACAAAGATCACGATGTGAATTTTGTAAATGATGTTCTCGTTTAGCAAAAATAAATCGTGTGGACACCAGTGTGTACCGTCTAGTCGACGTCTGGTTACAGGTACAGTAACTAGTTTGAAATTCATCTCGAGGCTTACCTCCACTTTTTATATACTGTCTATGTTTTAGTAGATTGTTAACGTAGGTTTTTGTTCAGTGTAGAAACAGTCTGACCATACTGGCCGTCCTCTCCCCTGACGCCCACTTGGCTCCACATGCACTCCACTGTGTGTTCCCAGTGTTCACAGAGACACAGTTATAAACAAGAAGAAAAGGCCTGTTTACATTAGTCCCATTAAACACCTAAAGAGGCAGCTTTGACTGGCCGGGGGGGACAGGGGGCAAAAAAAAAGAAAAGATAGCTGAACTGAACTGTGGCGAGGTGTGAAAGTAGAGACGAAGACAGAAAGAGACGGAAAATGTTAAAAAGGGAAAGTTTTAAATCCTGCAGGGTGACTCACTTGGAGCTGTTGTGTGTGTGTGCGAGTGTGAGTGTGATTGTAAGAGGGAGGAACACGGGGGAAGCCCTGTGCCTCGGCTGCAGGAGGACAGAAAGTTTAAACACATTGATGGAGTGAAATAGCAGAAGTGTGAGTCACCACTGGGCCCCCCTCTCTTTCACCACTCCTTTCTCTTCCTCCACTCTCTGCCCCCTTCTCCCTTTACTCTTTGTAAGATTTTCCAGCGGCCTGATGTGTTCCAGATGTGCTGCAGTCTGGCTGCTGCTGAACAACTGGTAACTTTGTCACATTTGCCAAGTCCTTTCCTCTCTTTTTCACTTTGCTTCCTTCCCTCCTTTGCAGTCCCCTTTTGGTGGTGACTACTCCCTCTCTTTTCCATCAGTTGTCCCCCCTTTTTCTCCCGCCCCAGCTCAATATACGCCCACTCAACACGTTAAAGTCAGGGTACCAATTACGCTCCATGTAAACCACTCAAAATAAGCGTACGCGGAGGGTCGTAATGGAAAAATCAATCACGCTGCTCCTGCCGCCATTACTTTGCTGCTTATGGAATTGAGTCAGGAAAGAAAATGGGAGAGGAAAATATGGGCAGACGAAAGGGTGAAGAAAAAAAAAGAAACAAGAGCTCAGTTTGGGGAGAAAAATTATCTTTTCACAGCACGTTCATGGAAAACACGACAGGATCACACAAACAGGGGCCACTTCCCTACATGGAAGAGGTGCTGAAAATAGGTTCATCAGGACTGTAGCAGGATGTGACAGCGTCATGCACCTCACTCATACAGCAGGGGAATGTGTTCTGCTCACACAAAGCATACACATGTATCATGAAGCTGACATGATCAGGAAACAAGTGCTTGTGTGTCTCTGGCTGAGAGGTCTGCTTGTTTGGTTGTCATGACACAACATCGTCTAACTTGATTTCACCCATAATCCACTTACAGGGCATCCATGAAGAAGAAGAAGAAGAAGAAGAGCTCTGTGTGTGTGTGTGTGTGTGTGTGTGCGTGTAGGATACATTCATTAAGGTTTGAGCATGTGCGTTTTCGACGGCTATGACAGAATATGCACATTTTCAAACTGAATAAATTCCCCTTATTCAGCATTTTCCAGCAGAATGCCACGGTTGTCTGCACGCACACACACACACACACACACACACACACACATAGAGAACAAAGTAAAACAGTCTGTGCACCATCAGACGCTGTAAATCTCTCTGATTTTTAAAGTCATGCTTTTTTTTCCCCCCAAGCAGACCAGCTCACCTCATCTTCTCTGCAGAGAGTGTAACCTGATACAGCTCCTCATTTTATGACAAAGTGGAGAAACAACGAGGAACTTGTTGAATCAACACGTTAATATTTTAGACGTGTGAATCAAAATAGCAAAACAAAGCAAAACAGGTCCCTATAAAGTAGTTATCCAGCCGTGTTTTCATGCAGAGTTTCATTCATTGACAGTTAGGGTGGGTGTGCCGCCTGCCGCACCCTTCTCCTACCACACTTACACACACACTCACCACAGTGTAGCCTTCAAAACACAAACAAATCAACACACTGTGCATTTTGTCAAGAGAGTTACAAACAACAAGAACAGCTGTATAAAAAAACATCAAGTGTCATAAAGTTGCTACAAGAGCAGCTTAGAGATGAATAACGTTGTTTATTATCTATTTATACTATAACTTTTATAAAGATTTAAAGTTATTTTCTTTCAACATGTAAAAAATAAAAGCACCAGTATTGCATGCACTGATAGTATCACACTGTTATCATGACCAGGGCAGGACAATAAGATGCAACAGGTTACAACGGCAAGAAACTATGTTCCGGAAAAACAACAAAGGCACTAACATTCCACCTCCCCTCATTCCACCATTTGTATGTTTGTAAAAGTCTGTTACCTTGTGTCACCTGCTGCTGCTGCGGCTGCTGCTGCTGACTGTCTGTCTGTCTGTCTGTCTGTCTGTTCTACTGGACGCCCAGCAGTTAAGAGTCTCCTCAGCTCCCTGACTGGATTTACTATAGCAGCTCACAGAGAGTGGCTCCTCCCCACACAGAGAACCAAATTAGGCATCAAATGTCTCCACCGTTACTCACATCTGTCTGGGTTCTCCTCCTCCTTCTCCTCATCATCATCCTCCCTGCTGTTGAACACACCCAGGGTCGTACAGCAGAGGTTTACCTCTTTATAGTTTGGCATACTTGAAGCACATACTTACTTCTAGCTCTTGTTTGTAGCCAAACGTTGAAATGCACTTATTGTAACTTGCTTTGGATAAAAGCATCTGCTAAATGACATGCAATGTAATGTTACCTTCCTTCACAACCATTTCTGCTTGCTTTCTATACATCTTAACTCATGTAGGGTTGGCAGGGAAAGGGAAAAGTATGTAAATCACAAAGGGCAATTCTGTATTTATACCCAATTTATACCAAATGTTCTGATAATATAGAGTTACCTTTACTTTATGGAAAAGGTGGAAAGTAAAATAATCACATTTACTCATGTTAATGTAATTGAGTAACTTTTTTGTGTACTTGTACTTTTTAGAGTTTTTTTTTAAAAAATTTAATTTTACTCTTACTTGAGTATGTTTTTGGAAGGAGTGTACTTCACTACATTTTAAGATGATGTGGACAGGTGAGGACAGGTGAATGATGAGGACAGGCGATCGATGAGGAAAGGTGAGGAGAGGTGAATGATGACGACAAGTGAATGATGATGACAGGTGAGTGGTGAGGACAGGATAGGGACATGTGAATGATGAGGACAGGTGAGTGATGGGGACAGGTGAATGATGAGGACAGGTGAATGATGAGGACAGGTGAGTGATGGGGACAGGTGGTGATGAGGACAGGTGAATGAGGACAGGTGAATCGATGAGGAAAGGAGAGGTGAATGATGAGGACAGGATAGGGACATGTGAATGATGAGGACAGGTGAGTGATGGGGACAGGTGAATGATGAGGACAGGTGAGCGATGAGGACAGGTGAGTGATGGGGACAGGTGAATGATGAGGACAGGTGAGTGATGAGGACAGGATGGGGATAGGTGAATGATGAGGACAGGTGAAGACAAGTGAAAGATGAGGGCGAGATGAATGATGAGGACAGGTGAGTGATGGGGCAGGATGGGGACAGGTGAATGATGAGGACAGGTGAGTGATGGGGACAGGATGGGGACAGGTGAATAATGAGGATAGGTGAATGTTGAGGACAGGTGAGTGACGAGGACAGGATGGGGATAGGTGAATGATGAGGACAGGTGAGGACAGGTGAAAGATGAGGATGAGATGAATGATGAGGAAAGGTGAACGATGAGGACAGGTGAGTGATGAGGGCAGGATGGGGACAGGTGAATGATGAGGACAGGTGAGTGATGGGGACAGGTGAATTGGCATTAGGTCCCTGAGTGAGTGAGAAAGTTGAAGCATCTGTGACCTTTTGACCCACGTTGACTGCTACAGTATATGTTTACATATTTTATTTTGTCAGCACTTTAATTTGTAATGGTTTCCCTTTAATTAAAAACAATTCATGTGAGATGTGTGTCCCCTTGACCTTTTTGCACAACACAAGGAAGAACCACAACCTTGTTAAAAAAGTAACTTTTACTTGACTGAGTAGACAGACAGACAGACAGACAGACGACTTTATTAATCCCTTTGGGAGGTTCCCTCAGGGAAAGTATAATACGTTTTAAACAAGATACTTTTTTTACTTTAACTTGAGCACATTTTTAGACCAGTACTTTTACTTACTTTATGTACTTACGTTTTAATTTTTAATCTGTTACTATCGATACAGGAATCATATATAGGCTAAATATTAGTCAGCACTGTCTCCACCCTCCAAGATTATATTTGTGTGGGTTACCTAGCAGCTGCTGTGGTTGCCCCTGAAACCAAATTTAATTTACTGAGAATTGATGTGTTTCCTGTAAGGATACATGTGTGATGCTGCAGCTGCAGTTATCGTTTCCTGAAGAAAAGAGAAGCATGCCCTCACATGCATGCTCTTAAATGACTGCTTTAATTACACTTAAACCTCTCATGTTTCATACCACAAATATATATATACGTGTCCTCACTTCCAAAATGGAAGTACAGTACTTCCAAAAAAACATAATTAAGTAAAAATTAGTAAAATTACAAATTTTAAAAATTACTTTAAAAACACAAAAACCCTACTCATTTACAGTAACATGAGTAAGTGTAATTCATTATTTTCCACTTCTGCATAAGACTTAGACTTAGACTTATAGACTTCGTTTAATTGTCATTGCACAGAAAACACAGCAGTGAAACTGGCAACAAAATATTGTTGCTTGGCAACCGGATAAAACAACAACACAGTATTGAATTTTGAGGTAGTTATTGTAAACTATGACTCAATAAAAAAATAAATAAGTGTATATGTATATAAATATATATAAAAGTAGTGCAGATATACAAAATTTTGACCTCCTGCCAGACTCCTGCCAGATGCCAGCAGGGAGAACAATCCATGGTGGGAGTGGGTGTGGTCAGTGAGGATCTGGTGAGCTCTGGTTAGGCAGTGCCTGTGTGCAATCTTCTGGATGGGTGGGAGTGGAGTCCCAATGATCTTCTACTTATAAAAGGATATAAGTAGTTTTATACAATTTGGGTCCATATTTAATGTGATTATGACTCATTTTAGGCCACATTATGGACCCACTCTTGCACTGGAGTAATGGTGGTGGTATGAACTAATAAAACGTAAAGTTAAATATTAGGATATTGTAACTGACTGAGTATTCAGCCAAGCTTTGACCTTAGTTATATTTGGTTACAGCATTAGAGAAATTGCAAACATGATACAGTCTGTGGATTGGCTGGTATGTGTGTGTGTGTGTGTGTGTGTGTGTGTGTGTGTGTGTGTTGGTGTGTGTGTGTGTGCGTGTGTGTGTGTGAGAGAGAGAACAGTTTATAAATCTGACATGAAGGTTTTATTTCTGATATTTCCATAATGTTGTAATATGACATTCTGTCATAATTGAACATTGCTAAACCAGACTTCAGGCTGGTCAGAAAACCCTTACATTTGGCATTTATTCTAAGTTTATCTTAAGTATTTAGTTGGGCATGTACTTTTAAGTAGTTTATGCATGTACATTTTGCCATTTTGTCAGCAACGATAACTGCAGGTAATCAATTTTATTTCACACTTGTAGCTACTACTATTGTCATTCATCATCCAAAGTTGTTGACAAAATACATTCATAAACATTTAGGATGGGTTTAGTTTTTAGTGAGTAACTTATGGTATGATGATCTCACTGTATGAGGTTTGAAAGCAGCTGTTCCTGTGTTACTGCTGGATGTCAAGGGGATCAGTAAACAGATGTCTGCTGCTGCGTTGAAATGTCACAGCTGTGATATAACATTGGCTCACCATGGCAACCACACAGTGACAACACTAAGATAATGTTTAGAAGTGGCTGACATTAAAACTAATATTTGACAATATTCAGACTTCGCCCTTACAGAAATCATTTCACATTTATTGTTTCAAAATAATATAGGCCTACAAAAATACTTCTTTTTTTTTCAACCATAGATACCATCACCACCAGATGGCGCCATCATTTAGGCTAACTTTACTCTGGTGTGTACAGTGGAACAGTATTTCTGATATTAATACTGTTCAGAGAAAGCTTGTGTGACTGGTGGTACATGTACCACAGTTTGTGAACCGTGGATCTAATTAATTCAATTTTGGTTTCATTTCATTTAACTTAGCTTGATTTAATGTAATTTAACATAATTTAAAATACTGTTGATAGTTATTATTTTTAATAAAATAGAATAGAATAGAATAGAATAGAAATAATGTTCATGAAAAAAAAACGCTCCCATTGGACGCTCCTCTGTCAGTCATTGTATCAAACCCGCCCTATTTTAGAAACGTGAGTGTGATTGGTCTAAATCGTTTCATGATGTACAATGCGGGGAGCCACGCCTATCAATGTAAGGAAGGTAAAAACGAGCTCGCTGATTGGTCCGCTTTCCAGGCTAACCTTACCACGACATTTTTCGACAATTTACGACAAACCTGCTTAGTGGGTCTCTTGGCGAAGTCATGGCGTCCGGAGGAGGAGAGTCATCCGCACAACACGACGCAGAACTGGATGAATTACTGGACAGTAAGAAATATTATTAATCCGTGACATGTACTCACATGTTACCGACATTATTACGGTTTGTTTGGGGTTTTTAAAGTCTCTATGGTGTCGCACTGGGACCCTCGTTTCTCTCCTTACCTCCTCTCGCTCTCTAGTTAGCTTATATGCTCGGTTTTTGATCTTTGGCTTGTTCCGTAAAAATAACACGTTATCGAAAATATTTACATGAACAAACCAGTCAAAGTTGCAGGGGACTTTGTGAGAAAGCGTTATATGCTATTAACGTTAGCTGACCCACCAGTGTGTGAGACTTACTGAGCTGTTTGAACGCCCTTGAATTTATTTATTTAGATGTTAGTCGACATTGTTTAATTTAGATTAGATTAAACAACCCAGCTTTTTCAAGTAAGAAAGTACAATGGGAGAGTGTGCACAATGTGTAGTTAACGCTGTTAAATGGAGGAGTTATACAGTTTGATGGCTACAGGCAGGAATGATGTGTTGTTCAGTGGTGCATTTGGGTGGTATCAGTGTCTCGTGCTCCTATGACTGGCCAGCATGTCATGGACCACATCAAAGGCATTCTCTAGCACTGTCCTCATCTTAGACAACATTTGATCCTTCAAGACCACCACCCAGCACAGTTACTAGCCTTGCGTATCTATTTGTTATTATTATCATTCATATGTTTTCTAACTTATAATGTGAATGATGCTCAATTTCCTATGAGGCTTGTGGTTCCAGTATTGTTTCTTTCTTTCAGGTGCGTTGGATGACTTTGACAAGACATCGGCCCCTCCGGCCCCTGATCCTGCTGCTGCTTCCTGCTCAGCGAACAGCGATGCACAGAAGGTCTGCATGGGCCAACATCTCTTGTTTGACTGGTTTCTTCTCTTCTAATTGGATTACACCTGTCATTTATTTGCTGATTGTCAATGATCTTTGTTCTGCCTGTTTAGCCACCCATCCTTGAGGACTCAAAACTCTTTGAGACCCTCTTTGAGGGAGAAATGGCTGCTCAGGCCAAGGAGGAGTGGGAGAAGGCCATGACTGAGCTGGCACAGGAGGAGCCAGAGTTACTGCAGCACTTCCATAAGCTGTCAGAGGCTGCAGGCAAAGTTGGTAAGGGCTTCAGTTTGCATTGTTTGAAGTTTTCCTAAGTGTTGCCGCTTTGTTCCTACATCCTAAATGTGACCTGTGTTTTGTTTAGGAAGTGACACGGCCTCCCAACAAGAATTCACCTCTTGTCTCAAAGAAACTCTCAAGGGGATGGCCAAAAATGCAGACAACCTGCAGGTGGGTTAAATCAAGAGCCAAGATTGAACCACCTCTCACAGAGCTGCCCGCTGCAGAGGGCATTATTCCAGACCTGCAGTTAATGCAGGTCTGGAATAATGCCCTCTGCAGCAATGATCCCATGCAATGATCCCACTCAGCCCTCCAACTTTTCTTGCAATCTTTAGAGATCAGGTAAAATGTTCTCCCCTTTGCTTGTCCCCAACTGTTTTGGTGTATTGGGGCACAACAGATACCCACCATATTCACAGTTTATCAATTCAGTTGACAAAGAGACGAGTTGCTTGACATCTTGCCTGGTATATAGTGTATGTTGTCTGGTATAGTTTTAATTTCTGACTGTTGCATAATGGGATTTCAAGACGTCATAACTGTCAGAGCTCTGTATAACTATGTAGTATTATTTTCTTATAGTCAGCAGGACTGGCAGGAGATGATCTTGTGAAAGCACTAGAAGGTCTGGGTTTGGAGGAGGGCAGCGAAGGAGGCGGGGAAGACGGAAACATTCTGCCCATCATGCAGTCGATCATGCAGAATCTTCTGTCAAAGGAAGTGCTTTATCCATCTCTCAAAGAGATCACTACCAAGGTATAATTTAATTTCAGCAACAGTTAAAGATGATCTGTTACTGTCACTGTCTGTTTACTGTTTGTAATGAACAACCCTCACCCTTACAGTATCCAGAGTGGTTGGATGCAAACAAGCCAAACCTTAGTCCAGAAGATTACCAGCGTTATGAACAGCAGGCCAAAATCATGGGAGAGATCTGTAAACGCTTTGAGAAGGAGGAAGAGGGCACAGAAGATAAAGAGAGCATGTTTGAGGGTGTCATGGATCTGATGCAACAGGTAGATTTGACCACCAGGTTGTTTAATAGCTCATTATGAATTATTAAAGCTGTGTACGTTTGTTACAGTGTCTTTATCCTTGTGGGGCCTTGTTGTTGTACTGTATATATTTGTTACTGCAACATATCAAGTACATTACAAATATGCCAATATTTACATACATTATTTATTTTTATATATATATATATATGAGAGAGAGAGAGTTGTTTTTTTTGTTATATTATTTATTTAATAAAAAAACATTTCGCTAACAGCTGCAAGACCTGGGCCAACCACCTAAAGAACTAGCGGGTGATGCGGTAAGTTTCCACTACTCGACAAAACGCAGTGTGAGATATACATTACTTAGCATAGCTTTTAACAGCACATACATTTAGAAAGAATTGTATTTGTCTAACCAGATTTATTACAAATCCCTTTTGTTAACCTGCACGTACACCATTTATAATGTGCTTTATATGGTGTTCATTACAGCCAATTGTTTTTTTCTATGTGTTTTGATTAAAAAAAACACTTTCCCTTCTCCTACAGCCTGCCGGATTGAACTTTGACATGGAGTCGCTCTTTCTCCCCGGTGGAGCCGGGGCTGGTGCTGGGGCTACAGAGCAGTGTTCAATCATGTGATGAAGTAGCAGCGCATCCCATCCGAAGTACTGGTGCCAGAGGGTCACTCTGTACACGTCAGCAGTGAAGACGAAAAATAAGGAAGGGACGACAGCGTGTGAGGCAGGGGTCAAGCAGGAGTGTGACCAGACCTTCAACACCGTTCTCCCTCTAGTCGATGGTGTGGGTTTGGCAGAAAACATCAGGTGGTGGCATGAAAACCAGCCGTAGCACCACACACACGAACCTCTGTAAAACCACGGAATGCACAACTCAATTTAGACTTTCTTTTTCAACGTCCTTTTTTCATCATCGTTCATTTTAACAGCATTTCTTTAAGAGGAACATGCCACTGCCCCTTTTTCTATGTTGTTTTTACATACAGTTTAGTATCTTGGTAAAATTTATCAAACCGCATGACGGGTATAAACTCTGTGCCTTTTGCAGAATTACGTTAATTTATTGTTTTCGGTTTCCTCTTTCCACCATCATTCAGCGGAGCACTTCATATTATAGTTTTAATGTAGTGTGAATTTGACAGATTTTCCATCTTACTGTGTCTCTGATGTTTAATATAACTTGGTAACACATCTTTGTACAGACTGCAAAGGATTTGAATTAACGAGTTATCAAATTACTAACATGTGAAGTAATGAGAAAATATGTTGGGTGCATTTATTAATTATTTAAAAAAAGAAAAAAGAAGACGAGAGTATTCAATTCCCAGCACTTTCTGTGATTAAGCTAATTTAACTACACCCTTAATGTGAGTGTTGTTTCCCATTCCCAGGTATTGGCTTGAAATGATTGAGAAGGTGATTCCCGGATGCCTTTGCTTTGGTTAAAGTGATCATTAGAGCGTAGAGTTACAGTGCAAAGTGCTTCCCTTGTGATTCCCAGTGTTTTAAATGTGCAGAGTGGTGTTTTCTTTGGTATGGGGTCCCTGCGAGGAAAGAAAAACAGTTGAGTGGTATTCAGGAGTGTTTACCTCCGCTATGTATATCTTCTGTTCCCCCTGTTAAAAGTACATATTGTTCTTTCTCAAAGAAAACTGACAGGCAGATTAATAAGCATTGTGTTTATCCACACAAGGAGAGGGAAATGTGTGTAATTCTTGCAGAAGACCTCTAAAAACATCTACAGAATGGTTTACTTCTAACAGTGGCATTTTCACTGGCTGCTGTTGCCAGTGGACAAAAGTTTACTACTGTTTCTACAGAGAGAGGTCTAGAAATGTCATGACCATCAGCTCATAAATAACTGTATAATAATGGGGCACTACTGTGAATGGATTCAGCTGGCCATGCACTGAAACGAGATCCATAAAGCCCTGCAGTTGTTGTCATCAAACTGTTCAGCTTTCAGGGTCTACGCTAACATTTCCAGAGCAATGTTTAAAAAAAATACAGCCTAATGTTTGACACTTTTGAGTTGTAAATTTACAAAATAAAATTATATATTGCAACTTAAAGTGTGTCGTGAATTTTCACAATGACATGAAGTGGAGCAACATGAAGAAAATGATTTATTCAAGCACTGGTTAGTTACGTGTACTGTAATAAATGACTGTTTTATGTTGCCTGTGTCTCTGTTTCATTGCACAATATACAATATTGTCAGAGTGGATTTAACTGTCCAAAATCCAGTCTTGTCATTTTAGTTATATATTTGAGTTAAAAAGCGGTTTCAGATTCGACATTAAACATCAGGATGAAATGGCTTGCAATAAAACAACATAGATTTTATTTTGTGTCATCTGATATGTGTTCACACACATCAGATGACACATTGAAAACAAGATGTATCCACATGTAGCTATTCAGTATTATACACACAAAATGATTATTAACTGTTTGTTATTGTGCTGCATTGGAATTTGCTTAAATATACTTAATTATATTGTTAATTTCACTGAGGTAAAGGTGTTAAATATATGTACTTTATATGTAGGCTGTGTGTGTGTATATATATATGGAGCTTTAAATATCTACATTTTCGCTGGCAAACTATCTTCTTTGAAAAAAAAAGGTGAAAGAGTTACTGTATGTATACTTTAACATGGGTTTTGGTTATCGCCGATTCATTGTAAACAGTCCAAGTCCATTTGGGGTATAGATATACGCTTTTTAGATGTGCTGTAATTGTATTTTCTCAAGGGGGGCGCTTATTTTAAGGTCAAAGTTATTGCACCTTATAGAAAGAGCACTCCTTGATTTCGTTGTAGGGTTTGTTTTCAAATGCACTCGTTTGAAATTTAAAATGCGTTAAAGTTTAACTGAATCGGTTCCGTTCTATGTGCTGTGTTTCTATCCGCCGCCGCCGTGGCGCTTTCTGCGTCACATTTTTCACATCACAACTTTATTGTTCACAACCGGAAGACAGCACGGACTACGTGTCAGGAAAAAGAACGAACGGGCGAAGGAGAACAGGCCGTCAGACTTGTTCTTCCTGGACAGTCTCATCTATGCTTTTTGCGCACTCTGTGGAATTATTATTTTAACAGGAGGATTGCAAATACAACCGCCAAGTGACAATGTTAACTAAATTTGAAACGAAGTCGGCCCGTGTAAAAGGTATGAGTTTGAAGACCTGCGGGTAGCTTATGAGCTAATGCTAGTTAGCTGACGTACGGCTCAAATATTTACTTTCTTTTACATTGTAGCATTAATTGGTATATGTTGCGTATCATCATATGTAATGTATTTATTTATTATGTGCGACATGTTGTCTTTAGTATGTGGGTATTGAAATAGACTTCTTGAATATTTCATTAGCTACTTCGACAAGCTAACGTACATAACTGCATTCATCTAGGTTCCCTGGCTTCATCTATAATTTTAAAATACGCCCTCTCAACTTTCTGTTTAGAGGCAATGTTATAATACGAGATGATTTGTTTTTCAGGTCTAAGTTTCCATCCCAAAAGACCATGGGTTCTTGCAAGTTTGCACAACGGTGTCATCCAGCTGTGGGATTATCGGATGTGCACCCTGATCGACAAGTTCGATGAGCATGACGGTAAAACTGAGATTTTGCTCATATGGAATAGTTAAATCGACATATTGTGTAATAGCTTTATAAAGTACATACTGGTATACAATGTGCTTTAACTGACGTGTCCTCGTCGACAGGTCCCGTCAGAGGAATCGATTTCCACAAACAGCAGCCTCTGTTTGTGTCTGGAGGTGATGATTACAAAATTAAGGTTTGTATGATCTGCCACCAATTAATGTAACGACAAAATCTGCAAGATTTCTCAAAATTCAGGTCACAGGGAAGTAATGTTTTTTAAATATTATAAATATTACAGTGGATCACTTATGGAGTCTATATGTGTAATTCAAGAGCCATCATCAGCTATGTTGATAATCAATTAAATGTTTTGTTTGTTTTTGTTTTTTAAAACAAACAATTGTTCATCTTCTTAAAAGTGAATAGTTTACATTTCTAAATCATTAAAAATGAATAATTTTTGGTTTGTGGACAAAACAAGACGTTTGAGAACATCACATTTTCCAGATTCTGGCATTATATGGACCAAGTGATTACTAAATGAATTGAGAAAATAATCAATTATTATTTGTTGCAGGCCCAAACAGTATGTATATCAGGAATCAGTGAAATATTTTAACACATAGCTGTTGTCTGATCCGATCCTACGTAACAAGGGAAGACTGAAGCAAAGGATTTAATACAGTGATGTTTTAACTATCATATTGTTATTTCTTTCTTGTGGTTGCAAACTTTTTTTGCGTGGATTATTTATAGAATTATGTTAACGTATGACCCTGCAATGAACTGGCGACCTGTCCAGGGTGTACCCTGCCCTTTGTCCTATCTCAGCTGGGATTGGCTCCAGCTCCCCCTATGACCCTCGTGTAACGGACAAAGCAGTAGAAAATGAATTCAAAATGAATTTTTTTTGGACCAGGTGTGGAACTACAAGCTGAGGCGCTGCCTCTTCACTCTCCTTGGACACCTTGACTACATCCGAACCACCTTCTTCCACCATGTGAGTTATTCTGCCACTTTATACACTTTTGCTGTGTATTTCATAACCTATTTCAAAGACCAGGGTAACAAAGACTTGGTGTCTTGTCCAACTGATATTAATGACTGAAAAAAACAGATTCATTTATTACTTTTTATTGTTTTTAGGAGTACCCCTGGATTTTGAGTGCCTCGGATGACCAGACCATACGCATCTGGAACTGGCAGTCTAGGACCTGCGTCTGGTAAGACACACTTTTTACATTTTTCTTACAAGTTCAAACCCACTAAAACTGCTAACACTGCTTTACAGGAATTTCAATAAATATTTTTCAGTGACCGTAAAGAGAATTATGACCCGACCCATGTTTTTGAAGTTGTAAAATTAAATGTTCCCTGTTTTTGCTCCTTATCTGCAGTGTCTTGACCGGCCATAATCACTACGTGATGTGCGCCCAGTTCCATCCATCTGAGGACCTGGTGGTGTCAGCCAGTCTGGACCAGACTGTACGAGTGTGGGATATCTCTGGTGAGGGCTTGAGGATGGTGGACGAGAGCACTGGGGACTGAGGTTTTGGGAAGGGTTGGAAGTCGGGGGTTGAGTCAGAGTGGTACAGAGAGCAAGAAGAAGCTGGAACAGGACAAATATTAAGTCCTGGGCCACCTTTTCTACCTCTCTATCTTGTAGAGGACAATTCTCTGTGGGCTGTTTGCAGAAACACTTCTCCTTTTAGGACAGATACAGGTACAGGGAAATAGATGTAATGTCACCATGTTATTACAGTGTGGTATTTGGTAGTGGTACTTTATATCTACATTTAAAGGCTAGAAAGTATAAAATAGGAGAGGTGTTTCTGTGCTTCTGCATGCTCTAATTTTTTTTGTTGTGTTTTTTGGTGAGTCTTCCATCTTTCATCTGCTTGTCATGTCACTAACTCAATCAATAACTTTAAACATGGTCATGTATATGATGTGGGTCTTTATCGGTCTCCTGTCCTCCTGGGATTCACTTGCTTGCTTTTGCCTTTTTTTATCACTAAGCATGACTGCACCGATCCATAATATTGTGATGAACTTGAAAATGTCACATCATAGCAGGATTTATGGTTGTCATACTTGAACCAACATATGCCTTGCATTAAGCCCTAAAATAAGGATATTCTTGTGTTATTGAAAGTCTGTTCTGCTTTCCATACTGTAGTTTTTACATTTTCATTCATTTTAATTGCATCAAGAAAAATAATAGATATCACTACTAACTGTTACTAAAGTACACCTCTGATGTAACAATATTGTAATATTCCTGGCATTCTCTGCACAGCTCACTTTGTAAATATAACATGAAATATACAACATATTTCTTGTGGCATTAGTCACCATGTTATCAGCTTTATTCCTAACCTTTAGAACTGTGCCATGTCAGAATCTGTTAACTTTGCATGTAACTCAAACATCCTAACTGAAACATGCACGAGCTTCTAAGAAAATAAACTCTTAACGCTCTTATTCCTGACATCCAGCGCCTCATCAGAGCACTTCTTTACAACAGCAGCCACCACCCACTCCCACTCCCACTCCCATCAGCCAAGTCCACATGCACTCTTAGCGTCTTCCTTATCCCATGTGCTCCCTAGAAACATCCACGCCTGTACATAGGTTCCTGGCTCCATTTCTTTACCCCACTGCATTGCGTCTCATCACTGTTGAGCTAGTTGTTCACCACATTGTTTAAATGGGCAAGAAGCATGAACGCAAGCTTTGTTTTCTCAGTCTGTGTTTATCCTGATTTAATTTGAGTCTGGGAGGTATTTGGCGACCTTGCTCTGTCTGGTCAAATCACGGGTAATTGTCTCTTTGTGATTCTTTAACCCAACCAAGAGTGCTGCTATAGCCATGATGATTTCCAGACTCAAGTTGGCGGGGATTGAGAGAGCAGAAGTTGTGTTGGTGTTTTTCAACCTTGTGTGTGTTCAGTAGTTCAACAGTTCTCCCATTTGTAGTCTTTTTTTTTCCCTCCTTCTTTATGTTATTGATTCATATTTGAACATTTTGTTGACATGTATTGTGTCTCTCTTCTTCCTTGTGTTTGGGTTATGCCCTGTGTAACATGAATATGGCTCCCCCCTTGCACCTGCTGCTCTGAATGTTGGTTCCAGGTCTGAGGAAGAAGAATTTGTCTCCTGGTGCTGTAGAGACTGACGTGCGTGGCATCAGTGGTGTTGACTTATTTGGTGCCTCCGATGCCATCGTCAAGCATGTTCTTGAGGTAGGCAGAAAGTTTTGTATTATCTTTAGTTGCCGTGTGAAGCCTGAACTTTTGTGATTTTAGTGACTTAATCTTATAGTGCAACAGGTGAGTGATGGAAAATAATTCACATGTCTAAAGCACTATGCTTACTGGAGACTGGAGATTTTAAAATACATGTATTTGTGCCCATTAATTCTCAGAGAGGGTGTAATTAATGTTCTTTCCACCGTGGTCTTGTGAAAAAACAGTAAAACTTCTTCCTGAAGCTGCAATAAATATCCACTTATTTAGCTTTAAATGAATAATTTCCACTGAAAAAGGCAAAGGGAAACAAGTGAGCATTGTAAAGAGATTTTGCAAATGGTCACTGACTTCCAAGTTTCAGTCCTGCACATGGAAAATGCCATGAGTTGGCTTTAACTTGGTAAAAGCTGGGCCAGTTCTATAAATTACATCACAAATCCTGAGTAATGACTCATCAAGGTCAAGAAATGTCCAGGCTAAAAAAAAAAAAAAAGGAATAATGATATTTCAAAGCATTTGAGAAATGAGACACAGCAGAGTCACACTTCATCTTTGCTTTCTTCTTCTTCTCTCATGGAAAATCTTTACAATTTTAGCAACTTCAGTAGTGCATATTTCCTTTAACCCACTTTTTATTTGCCTAACACACCATTACAGTGACACCTGTGGCTCAGGAGGTAGAGCAGGTCAACCTTTTATTTCAAGGTCTGTGGTTTAGTTATCTTCATGTGCTGGAGTATCTTTGGGAAAGACGATGAACCCCAGACTGTGCCCGACAGCTGCGCCAGCAGTGTGTCATTGCCGTATGAATTTTCAGTGAAGGGTTGAACGTAATGTTAAGTTCTTTGATTGGTTGTCGAGACTACAGACCATTTATATTTTATGTCTTTTAAAAATATAAATGGCTTTATTTAGTTAATATTAGTGTAAGGTCTTTTTGTTAAGGCATATAATTCAAAATGTTGGTCCTTGCTCTTGAGACGAGCACACGTTAAAAACATAGGTTTTTGTGTGACTTGAGTGACTTTTGTGCCTGTGTCCAGGGCCACGACCGTGGAGTCAACTGGGCTGCTTTCCACCCCACTATGCCTCTCATCGTGTCTGGAGCTGACGACAGGCAGGTTAAAATCTGGAGAATGAATGGTGAGTTTCACAGTCTTCCACCCTTTATCTACTAAACCTAAATACAAGTTTAAGTATTTGATTTATTTATTTATTTATTTTATTTTTAATTTTTTTAAAAGAATCAATCAAATCAAAAAACACTGCAAATACAATTTTATCCTATTTTCTGGATGATTTAAATTTTTTGACAGCAAATGCCAATATTAAAAAAAAATTAAATACAACCGATGGCTGATATATGTTGCTGATTGTATTAGTGTCGCCATTCTACGTTATTCATCTGTGATAAAATACATTAGTTTAATAAGCAATTTTGTGTATCATTTGTTAACTTAAACATTTATTGAACACCACGTGTGCCTGCACATGAAACAGATAATCAAAACTATAGTATTAGGTAACATGATGGTAGGGCTGCAAAGATTAATCTATTATTAATCAATTACTAAATTAATCATCAACTCATTTTATAATCAGTTTGTGTGTGTTTTTTTTAATGTTTTCCGATTTTCAGCTTCTCAAATGTGAATAATTTCTGGCTTCTTTGTTCCATATAACAGAGATTTTGATTTAAAATAAAACATTTGCGAGGTTTGGGAAACACTGATCAACACTTTCTGACATTTATTGGACAAAATGATTGCTCGATTAATTAAATAATAACCAGTTGGTGTTGGTTATTTAAAAGTGACAAAAACCTGCTTGTCTACCTCCTTGTTTCCCTGTGATGACTCATACAGTTTATATTTACTGTGAAGTTCCCACCTTTTTTTTTTTCTCTTCAAACATCTCTTTCATTCCTTACCCAGAATCCAAGGCCTGGGAGCTAGATACCTGCCGTGGTCACTACAACAACGTGTCATGTGCCGTCTTCCACCCACGCCAGGAACTCATCCTGTCCAACTCTGAGGACAAGAGTATTCGGGTGTGGGACATGTCCAAGAGAACTGGAGTGCAGACTTTCCGTCGAGATCATGATCGTTTCTGGGTTCTGGGCGCTCATCCAAATCTCAACCTGTTTGCTGCAGGTTAGTGGTGTCAGTGGTCTGCATCTGAAGATGTTTTATAAAAAATAGAAAAATAAAACAGATATACCAGGAAATTACACTTTCTTTTTTGTTAAGAGAAATTGGCAACATTTAAATCCCCTTCATGCAGGATGTACTGATTTCTTAGTTTGGTATTGACTCTTAAGAAGATTTTGATCAGCAATAATAAAAGATCTAAAAGATAATATATAAATATTGTGTAAAGGAAGTCTGTACGGAATATCATGCCTGAAACTTATGTCGGTAAATGATGGCTTGTTGTGTGTCTTTTAGGTCACGACAGCGGCATGATCGTGTTTAAGCTGGAGCGTGAGCGTCCGGCGTACGCTGTGCATGGGAACATGTTATACTACGTTAAGGATCGCTTCCTCCGCCAGCTGGATTTTAACAGCAGCAAAGACACTGCTGTCATGCAGCTACGCAGGTCAGTCCTAAAGCATGATGGTTGCTGCAAAGTTTTTTTTTGTTAAATGGATTTATAACGTGTGTGTGTTATCTTGTCCTAGTGGCTCCAAGTTCCCAGTGTTCAGCATGTCATACAATCCTGCTGAGAACGCCGTCCTGCTCTGCAATGTAAGTACCTTCTAATCAGAACACGCACAAATCACTTGATTGAAGATGCAGAAGCTCCTGTTTATAGTTTTCCAATGTGTTTGATGTTATACTTTGCTTCTCCTGCAGAGGGCAACCAACCTGGAGAATAGCACCTATGACCTGTACTCTATTCCTAAAGAAAGTGACTCTCAGAACCCTGATGGTACTGAAACACCTTAAATTACAATTATTACCTGTTTTGTGTCACTTTCATTCAAGATGCTGATCAAATGCACATTAAAGTCACACATTCTGTTTTTTCTCAGCACCTGAGGGGAAGAGGTCCTCCGGACTGACAGCAGTCTGGGTGGCCAGGAACAGATTTGCTGTCCTGGACCGAATGCACTCTGTAAGTCCATTTTCAGTTTTAGAAGGAGATTTAGAAGGAACCAATAAAGGGGAAAAAATGACAGAATATTGTTGACAATTAAAAATAATGAAGTTATGATATCCGTCAATCTTAATATCTTTACATTATATGTATCTAACCCTATTTTGTTCAACTTGAAATTTTGAATGTTTCCTTTTCTTTTGCAGCTGCTGATCAAGAACCTGAAAAATGAAATAGTGAAGAAAATCCAGGTTCCAAACTGTGAGGAAATCTTCTACGCAGGGACAGGCTCACTGCTGCTGCGTGATGCTGACGGCGTCACACTGTTCGATGTGCAGCAGAAACGCTCCCTGGCCACTGTCAAGATCGCCAAGGTCAAGTATGTGGTGTGGAGTGCAGACACGAGCCACGTGGCCCTGCTGGCTAAACATGGTGAGTAGATAAGTTGAACATCTGCATGTACTAACAGGAATAGGGGTAGAAATTAGATGTATTGGTTGCAGTCTGTCTTGCTATTTCTTTCAGGCCAGAGCTTTAAAGGTCCATTTCACACCACTGAAAGATAATGCTGTAATGTGAAAAAATAAGCATGTTTTCATTTGTTCAATGAACTGCACACATTTAAAAACAATTAGTTCTCAACTGACACCAGATTTAAATCTCATTTGACTGCTTTTCTAAAGCCATCATGATCTGCAACCGTAAGTGGGAGAGTCTCTGCAGTATTCATGAAAACATCCGAGTGAAGAGTGGAGCCTGGGACGAGAGTGGAGTCTTCATCTACACCACCTCCAACCACATCAAATATGCCCTCACCTCTGGGTATGTGCTGAGCATAAATCCGATGGAACCATTTAACTCCCATTTATTGTTCAACTATAACTATGTAATGTACATATTTAGAGTGGCTACACTGGAATGAGGACCAAGGGGGAGTGGAGTGAAGTAAATAATTGCCAAGTAGTTGGTCAGGCATTGACTAACTACTTGGCAATTATTCACTTGGTTGTTGTCATTGACCAACCAAGTCATTTGAAATACCTAGTGTGTTAACCAAAATAAAGATTGTTAAATACCTTTTACTTTACCTCCTAAATTGAATATATTTTGTAAACAAAAGATTTCCTCAGACAGTAAAACCTGTGGAATATGATGCACATGATTGATCCTTAAAGTTAAAAATTGTGGGTCCTGTATGTTTAACCTGTGAAATGTAAGGGATTCAGAGTTTGGTGCATGTTTGATATTAACCAATATCAGGTACAAGACCAGTTGTAAAGAGAGCCTTCAGCTAAAACACTTTTAGCCTCATTAAGAAACCTGATTGGTGCAAAAAGTTAGTCATTCTAACACGTTGCTATATTCCTGCAGGGATCACGGCATCATCAGAACACTGGACCTGCCCATTTACGTGACCCGTGTGAGAGGAAACAGTGTTTACTGCCTGGACAGAGAGTGCAGGCCACGCGTCCTCACCATCGACCCAACAGAGTATCGCTTCAAACTCGCACTTGTCAACCGTAAATACGATGAGGTGGGTTTGTGTGAATGTTGAGGAGAACCCTGTATGCACAATTTAGCTGTGTGGTAATTTATGTCCAGCTTTGTTTAAAGTTGAATGTAGATGCCACTAGTTTGCATCTGGAATCCTCATTTTAAAGACACTTTAACTATTAAGCAGTGATTTTGTTCTCACATGCTTGTTCTTACATCGTTCTGATTATTGTTGTCCAGGTGCTTCACATGGTGCGTAATGCCAAGCTGGTGGGTCAGTCTATCATTGCCTACCTGCAGAAGAAGGGTTACCCGGAGGTGGCGCTGCACTTTGTCAAAGATGAGAAGACTCGCTTTAGTTTGGCGCTGGAGTGTGGCAACATTGAGGTGGATATTTTAATTTCCTGCTCGGTTCATTTATAATATTGTCCTACTTGAGTTTGTGTTTTCCCCACTGTCCCCAGTTTTTTGTGTTTTCTTTTCTCCTAATTTCATTCACATATGTCCAGGTGGCGCTGGAGGCAGCAAAGGCCCTGGATGAGCGCAGCTGCTGGGAGCGCCTGGGTGAGGCGGCACTGCTGCAGGGCCACCACCAGGTTGTGGAAATGTGCTATCAGAGGACTAAGAACTTTGACAAGCTCACCTTCCTTTACCTCATCACTGGCAACCTGGCCAAGCTGCGCAAGATGATGAAGATTGGTTAGTGATGAGGAATTGTTGTTTTTACTTCAACCAAATTATATTGTTTGTCTTGACAGTCAAATGTCTAGCGTTACTAATGATTATATTGTCTGTATGTGTAGCTGAGATCAGGAAGGACATGAGCGGTCACTACCAGGCAGCGCTCTACCTGGGAGACGTCAGTGAGAGGGTCCGCATTTTGAAGAACTGTGGACAGAGTAAGTTCACCTGTTACTAATAAACATAAACATGCTTGCTGTAAATACTGCATCTTTTTTTAACGAACATGCCAACATGTGTAATTACCTGTGTATTTTTGTGTGCAGAGTCTCTGGCGTACCTGACCGCAGCCACCCATGGGCTCGATGAAGAGGCTGAATCACTTAAGGAGACATTTGACCCAGAAGTGGAGACGGTGTGTTGAAAAAAACAGAAAACATTCAAGCACCTTTGTATACAGAATAAGGACATGTTGCATGAATAATACACACAGCAGGGTTTATTTTTTTTAGTTCACCCAAACATTCTTGACTATTTTGTTTCCCCTAAATTGTTCAGTGCATTATAAAATCACTTATCTGATGACAAATACATCATTTTGATGATGAAACAATGATTTATTTTACTGTGTAGGTGCCTGAGGTTGATCCAAATGCACAGCTGCTGCAGCCCCCTCCACCCATCAACCCTCTGGACACCAACTGGCCACTGCTCACTGTATCAAAGGGCTTCTTTGAAGGAGCCATTGCAGCAAAAGGTGACTCATCAGCCTTGACAGATACATAAATACATATACTGTGTATTTACAATACATATGTAAATAGGCCAGTCTTTGTATATAGCAACTATATTCCTTTCTATGGAGGCAATTGAACATTTAAGTGTCAGGTTTAACTACTTATACAGCAGGGAAAAGTGATATTTAAACTGTTTTTCTTGTTGTTGTTTTTTTAATAGTTTAAAATTCCTAAGATACCTGTGGCTTTTTACTTTTGCCAGAGTAAGAACAGTGTTTTTATTTTCTGCTTCAGGGAAGGCAGGACAAATGGCTGCTGATCTGGACATGGATGCTCCAGGAGGTGAAGGCTGGGGAGACGATGCTGAACTCCAGCTGGATGACGGTAAATTAAATTTTAAAAATGTTAATTGTCACTGTTATTACAACATTGCACAAATCATGTGAATTAAATGTCTTATCCTATCCTATCCTATCCTATCCTATCAGATGGTTTCATGGATGCCCAGGAAGGATTTGGGGATGATGGGATGGGGAAAGAGGAGGGAGGAGGCTGGGAAGTGGAAGAAGATCTGGACCTTCCTCCAGAGCTGGTGAGAGAAATGACCAGCAACACGTGGCTTACACCATGCACAAGACATGTGTTGATAGATTTCACCCCAAGTCTGTTTTTGTTTTGGAAATACTTAAATACACAATCTTTCTCCTCCGTTTTCAACTATTCAGGACATACCAGCTGCAGGTGGAGCAGGAGAAGACGGTTTCTTTGTCCCACCAACCAAGGGCATGAGTCCAACCCAGATGTGGTGCAACAACTCCCAGCTGCCAGCAGACCACATCCTGGCTGGCTCTTTCGAAACTGCCATGAGAGTATGTTCATAGTGTCATAATATTTTATAGAATTTTACACTTAAACATTTTATTGACATGTATTGGTTAACCTTTTCTACCACAGCTGCTGCACGACCAAGTTGGAGTTGTGAACTTTGGCCCATACAAGTCACTGTTCATGCAGACGTTTTCGAGAGGGCGCACCTGTTACCTGGGGCTGCCGTCCCTACCCTGCCTGCGCAGCCAGCCCCAGAGGAACTGGAAGGTAGAAGTGTTATGTATTTTTATAAGGGTGGGGGTCATATTTTATACCCCATTCCCACTGGTCAGTAAATCTGTAAAGCCCAAGGTTTTTATCATATTGTGTTCTTTGTATTGTGTTACCCTGGATTTAGCAGTGATATTTCTTTGGGATATTAGCTAGAGTTTCCTTTTTTAAAATGAATAGAAAAGGAGAATAAATTCCTAAAGTCCTAACCCCCACATGGTATTTTTTTCTGATGTTCTAACACTTCTAATGATTTGCTTGTTTTATAGGACTGTGGAGCAAAGCAGGGCCTGCCTGCTGTGGGTTTGCGCCTCTCCGACCTCATCTCTCGTCTACAGCAGTGCTACCAGCTGACCACTTCTGGCCGCTTTGAGGAAGCTGTTGAGCGCTTCAGAGCCATCCTGCTCTCTGTGCCTCTGCTGGTGGTTGATAACAAGCAGGAAATTGCAGAGGTGAGCACTATGCTTTCACAACCAGAACTGACCAGAACTGAAATTAACTAATGTAACCTACAATTTTACTTTGCATGGGTCACCTTTTGTGATTGGGATTTGTGTGTTTTAGGCTCAGCAGCTGATCACCATTTGCAGAGAGTACATAGTGGGTTTGACCATGGAGACAGAGAGGAAGAAGCTGCCAAAAGACACTTTGGAGCAGCAGAAGAGGCTCTGTGAGGTAGCCATCCAATTTGATCTGTGATATAATGTCAAATACTGTATTTGCAGACTTGACAATCACCAAACTTTCTTAAACCAAATTTTTTAATGTAATTGTTTTATTTCCTTCGCAGATGGCTGCGTATTTCACCCATTGTAATCTCCAGCCCGTCCACATGGTGCTGGTGTTGCGCACAGCTCTCAACCTCTTCTTCAAACTGCGTAACTTTAAGACCGCTGCCGGCTTTGCACGACGCCTGCTGGAGCTGGGACCAAAGCCAGATGTTGCACAGCAGGTGTGTTATGCGACATCCACAGAATCACTAACTTTTTTTTTTTTTTATCAAAAAGGGTTTATACATAGATGTAAAAAAAAAATATTTTCTATTGTCATCTTCTTTTACATGAAATCTCTGTCTGTTTTTCAGACTCGCAAGATTTTGGCTGCCTGCGAGAAGAATCTGACAGATGCTCACCAGTTGAACTACGACCCTCACAATCCATTTGACCTGTGCGCTGCCTCTTTTGTCCCACTGTACCGTGGACGCCCTGTTGAGAAGTGCCCTCTGTCTGGAGCCTGCTACTGTCCTCCATACAAAGGCCAGACCTGCAGGGTCACACAGGTACATCTGGATGTACATAATCCTCTAAAAGAAACTGGTTCCTAATTTTAGGGAGAAATTCATTATTTTAAAGCGACTTTTATTGATTCAATTAACAAAATGAATGTCTATACAGTGTCCACTTTATTAAGTACACTTCTACAGTCAAATGAAATCCAATACAACTGCCATATTTGATTTAAAGGATTACACAATGGGCACACTTCAATATTATATCAATACTGTAAATAGAGTATCATATTTTGTATTGTCTAAATTTCTTTTTAAAGCAGGCAACAGAGAGGTGGGCTCCCTGGTGGTTGTTTTTTAAGTGTATATAAACATTAAATAAGATGGGGGGGGGCTAGCCAATGATGCTTTTGTTCACTGTTTGGCTTTTGTAAAGTCTAACCTTAAATTGTACATCTTATTTTCCAGGTGACAGAGGTTGGCAAGGATGTGATTGGTCTGCGTGTGAGTGCACTTCAGTTCCGTTGAAAGAACGTGGAGATAAAAGAGCAAAACACATCCACACATGCTCTGGAGAAATAATAGTTATTGACATGAGAAATTAAAGCAGATATATGTGTGTTTGTTCACAGCAATGTGCAATTTCTTTCCATTTCCGATTACATGCACCAGAAAGCTTTTATCCTTGTAACCCACTCCTGCATCCTCTCTGTGCTGTGGCTTTATTATCTCTGTTAACCTGACTCGTGTCTCTTTTCTGACTAGTATAAGATAAAACAAAAATGAAAGTGAAAAACACTGCTCTGTGTATCTGGGAAAGTAAAATAATAAAGAAAAATCCCATTCTCAAATCGAAATTCAAATGAGTTTCTGTGGTTTTCTTGATGTGGTGTGGGTGCCAATGTGGTTTGTCTATAGCCAACAGCAGGAAGAATGATGAGTTTATATGTACCAGATAAAGGTGAATCTAGAATATGCTAATGGTTGACTGATCAGTGTGTGAAGATGAGTGAGTACAAAGTTGACATTACTCATTGAATTAAATATTAGTTTCATAGATAATTGTAAGACTTCAGAATGTATAATTATTCATTATAATTATAATTAAATAAATAAATACAGGAATACAATAAGTAATTCAACTGATTTCCAATTGTTCCATTTTGCTCTTTTATTACGGGAGCGGAACTGAACAACGTAACCCGGACGTTTCCAACAACAACACTTCCTGTTGTGTTTTTCCTGCTTATCAAACCAGGAAGATGGGTTTCCCCTCGTCCAAATGGATTAGTAATTTGCTATTTTGCTGTTTTTTCGCCGGTAAGTTGTGTCCCGACTGTGCTGAACATTTGTGTACACGAGTGAAGTGCGTTTCTGTGTTACGCGTTTAGCCTACTGGACTTCTTTGTGCTGGCGGCTAGCGAAATGCTAGGCTAACCCTGTTCAGCTTTGATCTCTATTCTCGGCGTTTTAAAACAAGTTTTACAATGAAGTTCGTTAGCGGGACAAATGTTGATCAATTCTCATGGACGACACGTTCAGAAACAGCCACACGTCTCCTGTAACTGTGTCCTTTTTCGATGGATTTTTTATTTGTCTTCCTCTTTGGTAAAAAGGCAAGTCAACATCAGCGTGACTGCTCGTGATTAACCAACTGCTACCGCCCTGAGCGCAGGGATTACTTTCTAGAATGTAACATCATCCAAAACTGTACATATTTTTTATTTTTTACAACGACAACTGCATCACATAACATGTAACGTACAAATAAGGTCACATTCGCGTCTTTGAGGTGCCTTGGTAAATTCGGCACTCAAAGCAGCGATGCATATGAATTAAAACGAGATATTTCCTTGTCATTTGCTTTATTGTTAAGGTAAGAATAGTAGTGACGGCTATGTTTTTATCTACGTGTAAGACCTGTGGTAGTCTGACGGTGAATTATCTTTGTTTATGGATCTATAAAATTCAACTGATATCGACCTGATAAGTCAAAGTATTACAACATGGCACTTTATGAAGAAATGTTATATAAACACGCTTGGAATTTGATATAAGTCAGGTCTTTGATAACTGCCACGAAGAAGCATCCAAAATCTCCAAACACTAGGAATTTATTTGCGTGAAAGTGTCAGCAGAACAATTATACATGCAGTAGAAAATACTTTAGTGGATTATTGTTGACGGTTAAAAACGTGGGCTGAATTTTAATGTTACTGACGATTAAAATGCAGTTCATTTTAGCTATATAAACACACTGATTCTGTTATTTTAAAAACTCAAAAACGTTCACCTCCCTTCTTGTGATGTCAGGTCATGGTCTGGTACAAATGAGTCCTCTTCATTTTCCATAGGAACATTTTGTAAAGGAATTCCACATATAAAATGAATCCATGTCCATTCATCTATCCATCCATCTCAGCTGACATAGGGCAGGCTGGGTACACCCTGGACAGTTGACCAGTCCATCACAGGGCCACATATAGAGACAAACAAAAATCCATTCTCACCGTTATGTTACTAATGAAAAAAATGTATGTTCTACTTAAATAATAGCAATGTGATTTCCCCGGAAGATATAAAACATACAACATTCTCTTGATTCTTTTAAAGCTGCAAAATCCTTCTCGTTTTAACAAGAAATTGTTTTACTCTGTGTTTGTCTAGGTCACTTATGTCCTCTTGTCAAACTACTCTCCTTGTGCAGTTGATGAAGTGATTTTCTTTTCTTTTGCAGGTATCAGCTGTAATTCAGTGGAAAAGAAGATTTATTTGCATCTCAATTACACTTTCCCATGTGTACGACTGCTCAATGCAACACATCAAATAGGCTGCCAGTGTGAGTGTTTATGACGAAATGTGCCCTTTGTTTTGTTTAGTGTGTGTGCCCGTATTTGGTAGTAAAGCATTTGCTCTGCTGAAAGCAGTAGGGTTTTTTTTCTTCTTAAGAATTTGGTTTGTGGTTGCTTCCGGCAGTTCACTTAGAAGACAAATAAATCAAGTATGTGGCTTTGAAAGTAAAAAGGGTCTGAAATGGTTTTATTTGACTGATAGTTAATCTTCCTTGCTTTGGTTTCAGCATCTATGTCAGGTAATGTGGGTGTGCTTCATGTGCTGGAGTCAGAGGAAAACCTGGACTGGGTCCTGAGTTCTGGTCCCAATCCTCCTTATATGGTCATCTTGGATGCCCCGCTCTTTACCAGGTACAGTTGGCATTCAGTGGGAAATCCCACACTCAATTCAAATGTTAGGTAATCTTGCACCATGCTATCATTGATGCAAATACTACTGACACAAAGACTCTCTTGATTTTTTTTTAACACAAATATTCAATTATTAAACGTTTTTTATCCAAAATAATGGTAATATTTAAAAAACAAAGTGTCAGCTCTGCATAACTCTCTCTGTTTCTGAGACAAGATCTTATATGATCTGGCGACATTCACGCACCGTAGTTCAGTTTTTTTTTTTTTACATCAAGGCAGCAACAAGTAAATTGAGTGTGTCACTAAAAACACAAACATGATGCACATTTTTCATGCAGTAAATTTACATACAAAGTCCATGCACACATTTTTCAAATTTGGTGAAAACCTCCCTTGAGCTCTACAACAGAGCTCTTATCGACAGAGTCTCGGTTGATAGACGTGAATGCAATTTTTAACAAAGCATAAAATTTATCTTTAGGCTTGGCACGATGCGAAAAATTGCATTTGGTGTGACAGCAGGAAAAGAGCGCACCCACGAAAAGTTTCAGAAGTAAATATGTTACATCGTTTCTGTTCACAAAGCCTAAACAGAGGAAGAATAATAATATCACTGACAAAAAAATTCATCTGAAGTTACGCACCCCAGCTTTAATATCAGGACAGTAATCACAGCCATTCTTAAATTGTCAGTTACAGTGATGTGTGCTAATTTTGGAAAATGTTTCCTGTCTGACCCTGAGGAAATACATTTGAGCAATATTTCAACCTCACATCTGACCTGTGTTTGTACCCGTATCATTTTCCCCTTCCCCCTTCACCGACCGTCTACCTGTCAGATCCATCATGATGAAGTTGAAGAGCAGCTCAGGCAGAGTGGCAGGCGTTGCTGTTGTGGCGCCAAACACGAACCCGGCAGAGAGCTTCTCTCCACACACCACCTGTCCCAACGAGAACACAGGTGGGCGTGGATTTGCAAGCAATGACTTGTTTCTCAGAATTACACAAGTTACAGAGATAAATTTTAGTTTTATGATCCCCAGTGGGTGCAACTGCTAAAGTCAAACTTTGTAGTAGTCTTTTTAGATTTATGTTTTGTAAATTATGTGAATGAATTCTGAAAAGTTGTAGTGTTACCTGTTAGTCGAGTTTCTCTTTGAAGCATATATTTAGGAAATATTTATACCCTCACTAAAAAAACAGTACAGATTTTTTATGCCACCACTTCATTGCATCGGTTTCCATGTCTTTAAAGGGACCTGTTCATGCCGTACATTCTGCACACACATGAACACCTGGTTTGTTGTTGCTGATGTTTTCTATTTGCATTTCCCTCAGGTGTTTATTCAGAAACCTACGGTCCGGCCATGGCTAATTGTAACATGACAGTGTGGAACCCGCTGGGAAACGGTCTTTCGTACGAGGAGTTTGATTTCCCTATATTTTCACTCAAAGACGACAATGACACTCGAGTCATACGACAGGTAAATGTGGCAGCAGATATTTTGTCTTTTGATCCTGGTTGTAGTTACAGGGACCGCATCGCTCACCCATGTTGTCACTGCAGAAAATGTCCATCTAATTGTTTTCCACTTGCCTCTGGTGTTGGGGAATGGAAACCCTTTCATGTGCAGCTACAGTAGAATTTGATCTGAACTTGCCTCAGTGCTGGATGGGATTTGGACTGATGCCATTGAAGAGCTTCACTTGATCTCACCTTCATGTCGGGCATGTTGTGGCACATTATGTTGACATTATTTATCTGAACCCACAAATCACTTGCTGCTCTTCATCTGCTGTATGTGACAAAAACAGGCAGATCATGTTACACAGTCTGGTGTAAAAATGCTCTTCTCAGGCAGTGAGTGTGTATGGTTGTGTTCCCATGTGGGCTTCATGTTTTCACTGTTTTTAGTGAACACAGAGCTTAACATAACCGGTCTTTACCTCAGTTTTCAGTTTCACTTTGCTGCTGTGCCTCTAGAAATTCATATAAACTTCTGTGTGCAGGGCTGGGCTAGGGACTGTTTTTGAAATGTTTTTCTCCAAAGAGGGTTGGTACAAGTGCTTGAATGTTGGAAAAAGTATCTGCTTATTAAATGGTGAAATAAATTAAGTTGTAAAATGAAAACCTCAAACACTATTGAATCAGTAGTCAATATATAAAAGCTCCAAAACCGTTATTGTTTGCCGTCAAAGGTAGCATTTGAAGATTATTACATAAAAATATCACATTGAATTTGTAATTAGTTCAATAATATGTAGTAGTTTGCTGGGCTAAGATTTTAAAATCATAATTATTTGTATTATTTTCTCAAAAAAATCAACTGATATTGGTGTAAGTATTGACCAAAATTGTTATTTTAAACACAATTATCGACCCAGAATTTTATAATCAGTGCATTGTTACTGTAAAACGATTCATCCTTGAATCAGCTGTTCAAGGTGATAAATTTACTCCCAGAGACAGTGGAACATGATGCTGTAGCCAAAGCTTCCAATTCAACCCTTGAACAAGGCACTAGAATCAATTATTTTGTAAATTAAAACAAAAAATATTAAATGCTACAGTGAATTAATTGTTTTCTGTTCTCTGTTCTCAGTGTTACTTGGACCATAACCAAGCTGTGAATAACAGCACTCCTCAGTACCCACTGTGTGCTATGGAGCTCTACTCCCACATGTTTGCTGTCACCGACACGGCCACCTGCATGAGAAGAAATGACATCAGCTTCAGCATCAGCCCAGGTATTTACACAGTATGAATTACTGTGTGATTATAGTTTACCCTTTCATTTCATGCCATTTATACAGGCTGCACAACTGAGTCAGGAAGAACATCTGCTTAAATGTCCATGTTTGTTTTTATTCTGTCTTCATATAGAGATGGTTTGTGACCCACTGGGTGACTATAATGTTTGGGGCTCCACCAGACCGATCAACAACACAGTCAAGGGCCATAAAATGTGGGAGAATGTGGTCATCGCAGCAGCCAGGGTGAGTTTCTGTAAAGAAGCCTCCGCCTCCTTCAAAAAAAAAAGGAAAATTGACCAAATAAGCTTCTATGTATCAATATTTCACTGTAGTTCAACATCTGTTGCATATTAGTTTGCAGATGCCCGTGGATGTTTAATATTATCTGCAGTGATCTCACTTAGAAAACATTCCAGTGTAAAAGTCCTGCATCATATCTTGTGAAAATGCCTAAATGAAAGTAATTACAAGAATCTTTACATGTATTGTTTGGTGTAAAAGTGAAGTGAAAATGTAAAAAATAAATAAAAATTAATTAATCAGTTCATTTTGTAGCCTAGAAACAGACCAATCGGACGAGTCATGCTTACGTTCAGATTACCAGCCACATTGTCCAAATTTGAGATCAGATTTGACTCTGATTTACCATAAATCAGACATGACCATTCACATTCTTATTTTCTTAAATGTCATGTTTCTGATTTCTAATATAACACTTGCATTGCTACACTCATATTGCCACATACTGGGTTATATATATATTTATGATCTAGGACCACATACTGAAGTGACTTCTGTGAAGTGAATTCTGATTTGAAAATCAAATCTGAGATAAATTGACAGGTTTAACGTGATGGGCAGGTTTAATGGGATGATTGAGAGAGTAGTGCCTCTGAAGCCTGTTAATCAAAAATCAAGATGGCTGCTGTTGATGTTAAGACAACTGTTTGATCCTTGATCACAAGTTCCCATAATAAAACTGGGGGATAAATTTTCAGTTGCAGTTTTTGGCAAATTGCATCAATTTACAAGACGCATTACCACCGTGTTATCAACATACCATTTCAAAAATAACCCGCAGATTACTTCATTACTTCACAATCATTAAAATAATCACCACTAGAGACCAGGTATTGTATATCTGTGGAGTTGGTGACCACATTTTGAATAACAACGCAAATAGGTCACCGCACGTGAACTGAACTACTTTCCTACGTCTGATCTTTCCTTGATTCTTTCTTTTCCCCTCCCCCACCACAGCTGGACAGCAGGTCATTTTTCTATGATATAGCTCCAGGAGGAGAAAGTGGAGTCTCTGGCTTTGTCACCCTCCTGGCGGCCGCTCACGCTCTCCGTAACGCCACCCAGGAAGCTCAACCCAACCGCACCATCGTGTACACCTTCTTCCAAGGGGTCAGTTGTTTCCCCACCACTGTTCTCTATCATCAAATTTATTTTGATTTTATTTGGAGTTTGCCACTAGCCTGGCTCATGTTCTTTGTACTTTACTTTTTGTCACAAGGAAACCTTTGACTACATCGGCAGTTCAAGGATGGTGTATGACATGCAGAACAAGCAGTTTCCACTGGACCTGGACAACATTCACTCAGTGTTGGAGATTGGACAGGTTTGGGTTTTTCACTGACCTCCTTTGGGGCTATCTACCAGATTGTCAGGGAATCATTTAGAGATTTTTATTTTAAATGACCTAGTGATTAATGAATCGGTTACGTGATAAGACATTAGAAAATAGCAAATCATTGCGTTAGTCCGCATATAAACATGTTTGTCAATTTTCTCAATGTCCGACTTATACACCCAGATAATGTGATTGAGAGTTGAGGTTAAACAGCAGGTATACCTGACCAGACTCAGTCAGGTATACCCTCAGTCAGTGACTGAGTCAGACTTAGAAGAAGCCAGTACACAGAAAAATAAGACAAAAGCCATCAAAACATGGTGAAATTCTAGCTGGAATTTTTTGGCACTGATAAGAAGACCGATTTTTAGCTCAGTCAGCTTAAGATTTTTTATATTTTTAAGTTAATCGTTGTTGGAAGACTTGGAATGTCGGCTAATGAGCTGCATGCTTAACATGAACAGTTCAATACTAATACGTTGAAAGGGGGGCACTATTCCACTGCCAATTACACTTCTGTAATGTTAGTTCAAAATAATGTTTATGTGTGTGGTGTATACACTGTAATGCGTCAGTTTTATTTGGTTTTGACTCCAGGTGGGGCTTCGTGCTGACTCTAGACTGTGGCTTCACACCGATCCCGTGTCCAGGAGAAACGACAGCATCAATCAAGAAGTTTGTGATTGTTTTAGTTTTCCTTCATCACTGCTCGACAGCAGAAAGACGGAATTAATACTGTAGAAAAGGGGAATTAGACTTTATAGCATAATAATCATACACTGAATCTAAACTGAATTGAAAGCTCTGTTTTTTTTTATAAGCTTGGGTTGATTAATGTGAAATAAAAGAGAACTCAATATGTGTGGGTTATCCTTATCAAATTAAAACCTTTAATATTTTCTTTCAGGTGGAGGAGCTGATCAAAAACCTGCACTTGGCTGCCACAAATTTAAGTGTCACACCAGTTGCACCCACTGTCTCCCAGCCACTCCCGCCCTCATCCTTCCAGCGTTTCCTACGAGCTCAGCAAATCCCTGGTGTTGTTCTGGAGGATCATCAGTCTGAATATGTTAACCGGTGAGGCATGGTTTTTAAAGCAACAGGTCTACGCATTGTAATAATGTCACCCTGATGTTTTCATGTTACCTCGAGTGACAGATGAGTGTTGATGTATAGTTTTGTTCTGTGCACAGGTTCTATGAGAGCATGTATGATAATGCAGAATACCTGAACGTGCTTTACCCGTCGGATCTGACGCCTGAGGAACAGCTAAAGTTTATCACCGCCTCTGCAAAGGTATTCAGTCAATTACCAACGAGATGATTGCTTCACAAAATCAACTCACAACTTCTGCATCACTCATTGTGGTCCTGTTATGGGCAGAGGGGTTTGTCTGCTCTCAACTTTGCTTCCATTTGTTCTTCAAAAAAAAATGTTGCCCTCTTTTTCGAGTGAAAGAAAAATACAAAAGGAAAGCTCAGAATTGGTATTTTCTTTCTCCCAATATGATTACAGGTAAATAAATAAAATATTTGATCATGTGTGAAGAAATGTAAGGAGGTTTCCATTTCACTCGATTTTAATGTGCAGTGTTGATGTTCTTTTTTGATTATATTCACAAATATATGCATCCACACATACCAACAGAGATTTAGACGTGTATCTTCATGATTTACACCCCGCCTGTAACCTGAGATCTCAAATGCTTTCATTATAAGTAATAATTAAAAAATAGATAAATAAATAAATCGCACATCCTATCCTCATTCTTAACAGCAAAGACTAGGTAAACAATTTAGTGCGATTTATATTTACGTCATCCCTGCATTTTTCTTAATACACAATTGACTTGTTATTTTTGGTAGCTCCTGTGACTATATATAATTTAACAAAAATAATGAAAACCGCAGGTTGTAAGTTTTAGATTCCATCCCAGAACATAAATTGAATGGCAGCTGTTGATCCACTGAATGGTCATTTTTTGTGATTTGATAAAATGACTTTTATCCGGAATCCGTTGACCTTGGGACATTCCCTCAACATAGTAATGTATAGAATTAGGATAATTGTAATTAAATGTGACTCTTCTAAGATACTGAACGATCTCTGTTTAGAGGAACATTGAATAATTGTATCATCTAAACTTCCTTTTCTCTGCTGGTATATGAGACATTTCAGCTGTTTTGTGATGCTTTAAGCAGCAGCTCTAATGACGTCTTACCTCATTTCCTCTCTTTCATCACTCAGGCTCTGACCGAGGTGGCCACATTGGTCGCTCGCACTCTGTACATGCAGGCAGGAGGAGCAGAATCTCTACTGAGCAGCATAAGTGCAGACCCTCAAATAGTAAGACTGAAGGATTTTGAATTTTTTGCTTTGTTAATACATTTCTCAGGGACCTTGTCTACCACCTCACTGTGCTTTCAAAACATCACTGCTGAAGATCATTGTCAGAGATAACCTGCAGTTGTTATTGTGAATGTTGTCAAACAGGGTTTTACTTCAGATCCAAAATATCATATTATTGACTGATTATTCTCTTACTATATATCTCAAATATTTATTTTCACTCACAGTAACAACTGAATGAGTTTCACAGTTTTAATTGTTTTTGAAAATGTTTTCTGACTCTTTCATGCTTTGTGATCATTTTATGTCAGTGGTGTCAAATCGTTTTTTTATTTTGACTTCTCACATCCATAACTGGATGTATTTAAATATCTTATCAATCTTAGCCAAAAAAAAGATCAATTATTTAGTTCCAGGGGAATTTTATTTTTAAATCATCTTGTAGGAAGTGACATTGTAGTGTGTTTTTGTATGTTTCAGGTGACCCAGATGCTGTACGGTTTCCTTGTTCGGCCAAATAACTCCTGGTTCCAGGAACTAGTCCCCTCAGACTTCACAAGTCACCTGTGTAAGTTAGAATCTGGGAAGAATCTGAAAAATGAGTGCAACACTGGACGGAAATAAATCTTGTGACATGTGCTGTAATCAAAGCTAAAGGCAGTCCAAGGATATATTAGCGTGTGTGACCCTTTTTTTTAAGGTGGTGACTTTTTTTGTTGACCAGGCTGTCTAAGTTGTGATTGAGGACAGATTTGAAGGTCGATTGCACTGCTACTAAGAAACCTGTAACCTGGGTGTTACATGTCTTCAAATTGGTCTTGAAAATGGGTCTTTAAAAGTCTTAAATTTGACATTGCTCAATTGATTTGTCCTGATTCAGTCCTGTTGTATATTTCCATCAGCCAGCTCTCTTTAGTCATTGTTAATGTGGAGAAAGAGCAGAGGAAACACTGATAAATGTCCAGACATAAAACTTAAAATCTCGCCTCTGTTTTCTGCCTCTCAGCTGACAGACCCCCAAACATGTACGTCGGTGCGATCCAGCAGCCCAGTGAACCCACTCTCTTGGTCCAGTACCTGTTGGCCAATCTGACCGGCAGCACCGTCAATGTCACCCAGGAAGACTGCCAGAACCAGAGAGAGGATAAGGACGACAAAGACAGCAAACATGTAGGAGTTACACTGTTTTCCATTAGTTTATTTCATTTGCCTTTGGTCTACATTTAATTCATTCATTCATTCATTTTCTTATTTAATGGTTTAAAAAACGGATCTGATGACATTTCTCGTGATCAAATGTTTGTCACTATTTCTCCCTCAGATGTACACCTACGTATGGGTTCAGGGTGCAGTGCCTCCCAACAGTACAGAAAGGGAGGGTTTCTGCGTGCGCTCCTCCGCTCGTCTCACCAAAGCCGTGTCCCCGGCGTTTGAACTGCGACAGTTCACCACCTCAGAATACTCCACATGGACAGAGTCCAGGTGGAAGGCCATTAAAGGACGTATGTTCCTGGTGGCCAGTCATGAATTGGAGGTAAAAAAAAAAAACAACAACCCTGTTTTTCAAACTCGGATATTGAGTTTTGCTTATTTGTGTCAGAATGGCTGTCATTAGGATTTCTACCCCGCTCATTCAGCTCCTTTTAATAAGGCTCTTACTGTCGAGGTTCACATTTCACAGCTTAAAGAAAACCAGCTGGTTGAGAAAGTGGGACAGTGAGCTAATGATTATAGGATAAAAGGGCTGCATTATGCCACCACCAAGCTAGATATTTCAGGCAGGAATTGGAGTAGCAAAAAAGCTTATTTAAAAGCAACTTGCTCACACATCACAAATTCTCACAATTTGTTTTTGTGAAAATAATCAGTAACTTGGTTTCCATGCCAATGTATAGCAAATCTTACCTGAAATATTGGCAGGTAGTTTCCCAGGATAAGCAGTAGGGGGTGCAAAATGTAAAGTTGGGGTCACCTCAGAAAAGGAGTAAGAAGGTGCAACTTGATGACATAAATAAAGAGTGTTGAGGAAGATTATCTGTTCAGTTATGTACACTTAACTAACATCCTCGTCCGAGGTATGAATTATTTTTAATTTTTTACGGAAATAAAAAATGTGCATAGAAGCACGCTGCTGAAAAACCCACCAAATTATCTTTTTAAATTGTTGAATTTTCCTTTTCCCCCTCTAGATGTTGACGTTAGGTGTTGGCATTGGCGTGCTGCTAACATCCCTCTTGCTGACGTACGTCATCAGCGCCAAGGCCGACATACTCTTCAGCTCAGGGCGAGAACCCGCCAACGCCACCTACTGATCCACAGCGAGGCGACGCAGGCCCACGACCACTACTACTTACCACCACCATTACTACTAATTCTACTTTTATCGTAAAACCAGACTTCAACAGGACATTTTGTTTCAAACACGACACGTGTAGGTACACAGACAGGTTAGACACCACAGCAGCAGGAGGGGAAGGGAGCGGGTTTAGTAGACAACAACTCTGTGATCATGGACTCACTACGGTGAGGTGTGAGATGAGGACTGGCCTATGTGGATGGATCTGGACTCATCAGGGTTAGAAAACACTGGTCAGGCACCAGAAGACCCTGCCAGTGGGAAAAGATGTTTATATTTCTTTTCCTTTTATTATTTTTCTTCTTTTTAATGTGGAAGAATGTTTTGTTTACTGTGTCATGGGATGGGCACTAAACATTAAGCATTATTTTTGAGTGTGTGTATGATTGTGAAAATGTAAATGTGACTGAGTGAGTGTTTGTGTGTGTGTGTGAAAAGCTGTATGGTGCAATACTGTAGCTGTCTTCTCTGTCATGTAGTTAACTTATCACTCAATCCTAATAATAAGAAACCACTTCATGAGTCAATGAACAAGTAGTAATATAAAAAAAAGTCAACAAAATCTGAAAAGGTGTCGCTAGGTATTTTAGTTTCTGGGAATTAGACAGATTTGATACATTTTTGAAAAGGCAAATTCTACTAAAACTAAAACTATTTGTTATTTTAAAACCAGTGCACATGTCCTGTATAACTCAATTGTATGTAGTTGTAAATCCCACTGTGATTTCACATATTGTGATATTTGTGTGGCGAAGAAGGATTTCCCTAACGTGCAAGAGTCTGAAGTGGCTGACTGTCTCTTCGCTTTTATCAATCAGCTGCTAAAAATCTTTCAATTCAGCCAGAAAATCTGCTTTGACACTGAAAATGTGTTGGTACTCTGGCTGTGCACTCGTTTTTTCGGTTCACGCCTTTTTCACAAGGTTTCCTTTAACTTCTGAGAAATTTTGACAAGAGTTAATTTTGTTGATGGATGTTCATTTAATGGCTGGATCAATTGTGATGCCTTGGTGAGATAAAATAAACATTGCTTGTTTTCCATTTTTTTTGGTTTGTTTTGAACAGAGGAATTACATGTAATGTGTTTATTGTCATGATTTTCATGATGAATTGCTCATAAACTCTGCAGCAAGAGGTCACAGCATTATCATGTTACTTCTGTATTTTTTTTTATATAAAAAGTGGATGTAGTCTTCCACTTGCAAAACAAACTCCCCTTTTGCCACCTTGTTTTGATATTTGAGCATTACCATGACGGTTTTTGAAAATGTAATTTCACCTGTTCTGCGACACCATTGGACAGTCTTAAAGAGGCAACACACACTCACTGGTTTCCATAGCTTAAGAGAACATTGCATTGACTTACATTCATTTCCTGGAGACTTGCTCTAACCATAATTACTACTGGCCTAATCCTAACCCTGACCTCAGCCTAACTTTAAAACACGTCTTTACCTTATAATGAAGGCATTTACGCGATGTGGGCTTGGATTTTGTCCCCATAAGGCGGACAAGTCCCCATAAATTGACTAAACAGATTTAGGTCCCCAAAACATAAGGAATACCAGGTACATACGCACACACACGCAGAGTGTCTTGCCCCCCCGCGGGGAAAACGGAGAGGCGGGGCTAAACTGTGGCGGAGGCGGGGCTCACGGCGCTACGGCTGAGAGGAAAGAAAGTGGAGGGTGAGAAAATACCTGAATGGACGAAACGGCATAAGTAAGTAGCATTTTTCAGTCGGAATATGTGTTGAAATGCTGCGGGTGGTGTTGTTAGATGGTGGTTTGTGGCTACCTTTGACCTGCGGGGGGAGAGAGACGGGGGGGAGGAAGGAGGAGATCTCCGGTTTCCCCCAAACAATAGTCGAGAGGACGCGATGGTCGCCGTTTTTTTGAAACCACAGGGGAAGTTTAGGACCCTCATTGGCCCTATTGTTGTCCTCACGGAGGCCACGTAGACCGGAGGGTTTGAGTTTAAACACTGGAGGAGGGTCATTGAGTTAATAGATTTTATTTTTATTTACTGGAAATGAGGAGTCAGAGGAAGGATGCATGTGGTAGGAAAAGCAGCGCGTCCACTTTGAATCCAGGCCGACGGTTTTGAAGCGTCTCCCCCGGTGAAGGTCTGAAGTGAGTCCATTCATTTACTGTGTCCCGTTCGGAAAAGGAAAGACTGGAGAAAGGGGAGCGAGCTTTGGGATAATTTGGCACCAGGACTCGACCAGTGGGGCCTGGGAGTCTCCCATTGTCCTGCCTTTTCCACAACACCCTCCTTCTCTCGCTTTTGTAGGTCGCACAACTCTTTATAGTCGCCCCACTCGTACTAAGTTGGCCTTTTGTGCATGTGGAGCGTCTATAGTTGCATTATTGATGTGTCTTATCTCTTCATCGTTGTTTCCACAGCGCACAGTCGAATGTGTATTCACGACGGTTTTTACACGGTTGCCACGGAACCGAAGAGAAACAGTGATAATCACATCTGAGTGATGTGTTTTTTAAAAAAACGTACCACAGTAAAAATATTCAAATCATTAGATATCACCATTATTTCAATACGTATCGAAAGTTAAATCTTGATTAGACCTGGGTCATGTTTGAATTGTTGTAAACGGTTGATAATAGTAATTATCGAGGTAAATATCGGATTATTAAAGCTTGATTTTTCCCTCTTGAATGAAAGTTGAAGGATACAAACACATGAAGATCTCACAAATCTGAGTAATTATGTGTTTAATCACAAAGTAATGCTGGACAAGAGGCCAACTGTTAAAATTATGAAAATAATATAGGTTGATTTCTGCTTGAAGGAAGCAGTCAGTTGTGGGTGTAAACATCTATATGGGCAGAAATGTTCTTTTTTAACAGTGACATGTTTTTAAGCATTTAACTACTACTAGTAGTAGTATTATTATAGCTGTGTTGACACAATTTATAAACATATTCATAGAAATATTAAGCTTTTTATACTGCAATATGGTAACTCATTCACCCAGGACTTTGAATACATTAAATTCTCATTATGTAAGTCCCAAATGATATAGTGAAAATAAAAGTCGTGAGATTGCTTTTCTTAAAACAAAAACATATGTATACAATAAATACACATTAAATCAATCATAAAGAAAACACAGTACAGTCCAAAACTGCATTATGCTATAGTGATATCAGTATCGCCATGGAAAACAAAGAGGCACAAAGTCAATATGAAATGTTTTATGCTTTGAAAAACTTCTGCTCGTTTGTGTTGGTAAACATATACCTGTTAAAATGCTCAGAAGGGTTTAAATCTCTATTAATCTGTCTGTCGGTAGATAAAATGCCAAGAAATTGTGACACTCCTTAAGGAAATTAAGATAGTATTAAACATCAATTCTCAAAGTGATCCAATTTAAAACTATTTGGCATCTTACTTAATAAAAACAAACAAGTCAGTTTTCTCTTGATTAGGGATTAAGTGGAACCAATGGTTTAGTTGGTAAAACAACGTCAGTGGATTAAAGTGTGGAAGATGGATTAAGATCTACTGTACAGTCTATTTTTAACAGGACATTCCCACACTCTCTTCTGTTCTGCTGAAAATAGTTCCCAATGAAAAGAGCAGTCTGCTTGTGTAGTGTGCCTTGGAGACTGTTTAGAAACACAAATAAATAAAGCAATTGATATGCATTGACCTGGTGTCATAAGAGTGAAGGGGAGGAAAATACAATATGGTGGCTGTGATTTGTTGAAAGTGATAGTGGACACTTAACAATTAGAGCTGAAACAATTGGTTTATTAGCCAGAAAGTTCACTGAAATGCCAAATATTATATGTATACTTACTATTTACTGGGGATGTTTTTTTGTGTAAAACCTTTGTTTTGAAAAGCGACACTGCATGTTTGATGTCAACTTCCAAAGGACATTCCATTTTATGTTTCTAAAGGCTAAATGATTATTTTCAAGAAAATGAATGAGAAAACACAAAATCGTATTGTTTACAATTTAGCTGATTTCAGTCATAGCTGAAAGCCAAACTGGCTGGCAGGTCAAAGGGAGAACGAGATTTAAGGCACCAGTTGAAACGGAGGTCGAGTAGTAATTAAAGGACAAATAATAAAAAATCGGTAAGCTCGGGTTTGTGCACATCTAATAGAAGAATTTCAAACATTGAAGTCACAAAATAAAATATGCACGCTAACATCACAGATTTTCTGTATGGTGTTTTGTGGAAGTGGGATGAGTTTACAAAGTTTTCTTTTGGAAAACTACTGTCAAATGGCTAACACGTTCTAGCGGTAGTTAAAGATTGGTGAAGGCTAAAGAACAGGGAAGGATTATTAGTTTTATTTGGAGGGTAACAATGCATACACAGACATGGAGTTAACGTTGCTGCCAGTTTGTGATAATAGAGTCACTGAGACCTCCGCGTTAAGTTCGTCTTCATATCCAAACACAGGAAGTGGCGCCCACTGAGCTCAGATTAGACTGATGTGGATCAGATAAAAGACCCATTAGTTGTTTTTGTTTCAAAGCCAAAAACAACTGCTTCACTATCAGGTATTAGGGTTCGAACTATTCCAGGGGAACCATGTTTATGACAATATTTGAAAAATACAACACGGAACATTGTTTCATTATGGCTGACGACTACCTTAATAGTAGTGCATCTTGCAGCACAAAGCAGACGAAGCAGAACACCGGGCCTGTTGATTCCACCACACCCTCTTAGATTTGTGCACAAACACACACACCTGCTCTGGTTTGCTGGCCATGTGAAGGCCGACGGTAACAGTTGTCTTTTTTTCTGCTGGTTTGAACCGATGTGTGTGTGTGGCCCTGGTACTCAGATGAGCCTGCTCCCCTGCTGGAGGCTGGGTGTTTGCATGCTTATTTTCACAGTTGGTATATCAGGTCTCAGAAGGCTGTTGTTGAATGAAGCTGGTCATCTCAGAGATGGCCCACATTGCTTTTCCACTGTGACAGCTGCTGTTTCAGTGCCAGCGGCTCAAAATGTTTGATGACAGCTTGATTTCTTCTTCTCTGCCTTTGGCTTAATGGAGGCTGTAAAATCCTACATCTGCTCGTTTCAAAGTCTCTCGTGACTGGAGGGGCTTGTTTTGCTACAGAATTCCTGATTAACTTTGTTTGGTTTCAACTTTTTGGATTTAATTACAGAGCGCTCTCTATTTCAGATCAGGGGCTGCATATTAATGCAGCATAAGTTTCCCATGAAGAAAATCACAAGCTTTGAAACAGAAGAGTTGTAGGAGGGCAGTACAAGATTAGTCCTGCATTTTGTGGTCTTTTTTATACTGATTGAAAATATGATACTAGTTTTGTTTTTGTATTTTAGCAAACTAACTTTTTTTTGGGTCTTTTTAACAAGAAGCCAAACTTTTTTGAAAATTCTCAGTTTAAGAAATTATACATATACAGTATTGTATTTGGAAATATCAGATCAAGTCAATTTAAAAGATATTTAGGGTTGTAATCTTGAATTCCTGAAGCTCTCATTTCTACTAGTGGTTAATGAAGGGACTATAGCTGTAGTAATATTATCAATTAACATTCTTTAGACTAAGTTAGATCATATTTAGCCCATATAAATTAATTAAATGACTTGTTGTTTCTACCATAAAATATATTGAAAATAAAGCTCTGGGCTTCATATTTTTATTTGAATAGATTTGGTTATTGGCTTGTTGAAAGTTTGTTAGGTTAGTGTGGTCTAGGACTTTGGTCTCATGATTTAGTAGAAGTTTCATATGGATATAAGACACTCACAGGCAAATCTCTGGTAAAAAAAATTAATCTATTACTAAATTAATCCACAACTATTTTGATAATCGATTACTCAGTTTGAAGCTTTTTTCACGATTAAAACAAGATTTCCGATCTTTTAAGCTTCTTAAATGTGAATATTTTCTTAATTTCTTTGCTCTGAATATCAAATAAATCATTTTGGTTTGTGGACAAAACAAGACATTTGAGAACATTGTCATTTCCAGGTTTGACAAGCACAATCGACATTTTTTATGGACCAAACGATTAATTGAGAAAATAGTCGACAGATGAATCGATTATGAAAATAATCGTTACTTGCAGCTCTAATGAATACGCTCTGTTTCTTGGTTGAAATGCATTAGTTTTACACTCCCCTTTTGGCTCAGGCCATAAAAGCGTCCAGCCATGGCACCAGTGGGCCTGAAGTCCAACATCGTTACTGTTTAATCCCAGACCACACACATGTTGCCTGTTGTTGGGTTCAGTCAAGAAGACATAAGTGAACAAGGGTCAGACTTTAATTTGAAGCAATGCTGTACGAAATCAGTGAGCTGTGTGTGTGTGTACATGTGGGTTTTTTTTCTTCTTCTTCCCAATCCTCCTGAAATAACCCCAGAAGAATCACTCTACTGTTTGATTAACAATGGCAGCCCTGGGACAATAGGGAGGAAAGAAATGAACCTGTGCATTCAGTGGAGAAGATTATGAATACCTGAGAACAACAACGGATTATGTTTTTCTTCCTTCAGAAGAGGCTTTAGCTTTCATGTCTGCTCAGATAGAGCTGCACACTGGAGGCTGGAACTAATGCTGTCGACTGAAGTCAACGTGACGGCTCGAGAGAGGAGTACTGATGTGGTTCATTAAGTAGGCCATAGGACACTGGGATGAATAGGAAACCTTACCCATCTCACCATTGGACCACACCTTTAGATCAAGTGTTTCTGCTATATTCATACTAAACAGGCTGACGGAGATGGGCAGGTCAACAGGCTTGTATTAAAAGTGTAAGGGTCAGGGAGGAGCCACAGTGCACAGGTGTTAGACGCTGCTGTTGTGTTTCATCCTCCATTATTAAAGGTAAAGTTGTAGGTTTGGACAGAATCTGTGGCATAACGGACATTTCGAAAAACCTTGAATTTACTTTTTAATTACTAAAAAAAACCAGATGTAGTACACAAAGGGTATACAACTGTTAGTAAAATAAGTTTAGGAAGATAATATTGGTATATGCCTGGGATGAGGCAATGCATTATAAAAGTATCAGTTTGATACTGGCCAAAATCTGTGCATCAGATATCAGAAAATAAAATAAAGAAGTGAAATCAAGTACGATCAAAAAACCCTAAATATTACAAATTAAGTATAGATTGTAAAAAATATATAACAACCTCATTTGTGTAGCCCTGCAACAAAATATAAAAAACAAGCTTGCAAAAAGGCCATGTGCTAGTCTTAGAAAATAATTGTTATCAGAAATGTTTTAAAAGATCAGGTCAGGTCAGGTAGTGGGCTGTTTTTTTTTCTTTTATGGGAGCAGAATATTTGTTATACAGTTGGAGCATCGTGTTTTTTAAATAGCTCGGCGATAATGCATCAACACATAGCAAAAACAGCTTAGTAGTTGTGAAAATGTGAAACCGCTATCAAGCTGAAGGTTGTGATCTCAGCGTCTGTGTTAATGCTCCATCTCATGAATATGCAGTATATGCATCTGAAATGTGCTGATAAAACCAAGTTATGTTTATCATTATGGAGCCGAAAATGTTGCGATGGTCATTCCTTTGTTTGAATACCCTGTAACTTTGCTATTTAAATTACTCGCATATGTTTCACATTATGTAAGTAACGGGACAGTCATGCACGTTCATTTATCTGAGAGGTCAACGCTAATGTCAGCCTTTTAGTCTGAACACATGAAGAGTCCAGCTCACAGTGAAGTTCAGCAAGCATGCGGATTGCAATGCAACCGCACCATTCACATAAACCACCCCAGACTACTTGAAATGGCCTGTTTTATGTACAGCAGATACTCATTCATTATCTGTCATTTAATAGTTGTGGCTGAATTTTTATACCATCACATCATGGCTTCCACTTAAACTATATGGATTTTATTATTGTCGTGAACAATGTGTGTGACGCTAATGTTACTCATCCTGCTTTGTCCGAAGGTCGGTTTACATTTACATTCCCAAGTCTTTGATCACATGTATGATGGGGTTTTAATATGGTGTACACTTCTAGCATAACTCAGTGTGACTCGACTTTTTTTGCTTTTCCACTAGCGATACTACCTGGTACCTGGTGCTTTTTTTTAGTACCTGCTCTGGCGAGGTTCCAAGGGAGCTGAGTCGATAGTAAAATGTGACATCAACAGACAGTGTCGTCACTGGAAGAGTCATGAGCGTGACGTCTGACACAGGAAACAAACGGAACAAATGCCAAACTCTAGATAAGTTCAAAAGATTTAAAGGGAGTTGGGTGTATTTAGCGACAGCCGGTGACCATGAGCTGAATCACAACTCGTTTGCGCTCCAGCCAGATGCAGGAAGTACTGTACAAATCTGTTAAATTAACTGATTCTAATGAATCAGTACACCCAGAACAACTGCTTTGCCTGTCACTAGTTTGTGGGTTTGTGTCGCATATAAAACAACGTCACGGCAATTTTGCGCAACCGTGCTATGACAATCCGGCCCACGTTGAGGAGGTACTGAAGTAATGGAAAAGGACAGACAATAGAGCCAAGTAGTGCTGGAACTGTATCTTGGAAGAAGAAGCTCATTTATGTCTAATTTTAGTGCAACACTGGTGTAGGAAATCTGAAAAAGCAGTAGATGAGGAAAGGCAAGGATCCCCAGTGTGAAAGAATTTGTGACATCTACTGGTGAGACTAAAGATTGTAACAAACGGAGGACTAACCATAATCTTTGGCTAGAAAACCTAAAACGCACTCTGTGATTTGTTTGTCCAGCACAAATTGGCAGCCTTCATTAAGCAAAGGCCGTCACCTAAAGTACGTATAAAGCTATGTTTCCATGACGGTACAGTTGGGTTTGGTACAGTATGGTGGTTGGAAGTGTAAAGCCCTTGGTCATGCTTGCATTTGACTGAGTGAGAAACACAGCTTGGCGTTTTACCGGTGCACCAACACCGAATGATCTACCCTTACTGCACTGTACCATTACTCTGGTACCCCAAGGGAAGGACACCAAAAAATGGAATGGTCGGGGCTGGTTATTTTAGGACTATTTATAGTGTAAATGCACAAACAAATTCACAAACTGAACCAAGCCTACAAAATTTAATATTTTTTAAATTTTTACACACATGACTTCACTATTTCCTTAGTCAAAAATATTTGCTTGCACCTTCGGTGGTCACAAGCTGGGATTTAGACTTTCTATTCTTGGACCAGTTAATTGATCTCTAAGGCCTTTGCATGTGTTCCCTACATGGCTTTTACTGTGGCTGCTGTGGCTAATGAGATTGCCTACATGATTGTGTCTGTAAAGAGAAGTCAAGCAAGATATTTAAAACGTCAACAGAAACACATCTAAGTTGTATCATTTCTCTTGTGTATGATTTTCGTATAGGGGATCATCATATGCGCCAAAATGAGTCATCCTGTCCTGTAACAGTGCTGACATATGGACAGTGTTATTGTGATTGCTTAATTATTATTTTTTGAAGGTGGCAGACTAAACATTAAGGCCTATGATGACTTAAGATTATTATTTTTGCCAATGTTTCTCTGTCTGCATGGGCAAGTTCCACCCACACTTTCACAACCGCGAGATAAAAATACTGTTTAGATTCAGTCAAAAGTATGTGATTTGTCTGGGAACCATTGTCTGGGCTCTTTTGTTGGGGGGGAAAATGTCACTTAAATCTGCTCCTTCATGTGAATCTGAAGTAACTATGTGCTCCGTAAACGCTCCAAAGCTTCCAAGAAGCACTGTTTGAGTGTTGACTTGTTGTATTGAGCTTTTTCCAGTGGAACTTCATGCATTTCTGAATAGTCACTGGGGCTGCAAAGGGGCAGACAATTTCCAGAAACCCTCCGTGGGAACTTTAGTTGGAATTATTCCAAATTGGAAACTTTCCATGGGTGTTAATGAGTATTAATGGAAATGGAAATAAATGTAAAGAAAAGGTGTCATATACAAATATAAACATTTTTTTTTTGTCATAAGCATGCATGAATGCAAAATGTTACAATTAAAAAAAGAACATGACATATATATGTGTATGTGTGTGTGTGTGTGTGTGTGTGTGTGTATATATATATATATATATATATATATATATATATATATATATATATATATATATATACACACACACATGTATGTGTATGTATATATATATACATACATGTATGTGTATATGTGTATATATATATATATATATATATATATATATTTCATCTTTAAGCAGACTCTGCCAAGCAATACTATCAGACCCGACTGAGGGAGTGTTTGTGTTTATACAGTGGCAGGGCTGAGGTGGGTGGAGACGAGAAACATTTGGAACAAACCATGTTTTTTGAGCAGTAGAATTCACTTCTTTTAGCCCTCTCGCACCTGTTTTGACATAAAATGAATATTACTTCCTGTGTGCAGTGCAGGAAGGTCCAAACACACAGAGGGAAAGAGAGGGAGGTCATGTGGAGCTGGTAGGCTTAATCAGCATTGTGTGAACTCATTTGGTTTGCATGTAACGGACATTTGTTTAAATTTAAAACATATGCACTACAAAGACATTCTCGTATGTTCTTCAGCATGCTGCTGCTGACATGCTTTACTAATTTCTTTACCATTACAAGAGAGAAATAAGTTACAATGACACACCAGGAAGAAGCTGTTAGTCATTGGAGTTTTGTGGTTTGGAATTAGCATATTGTAGAGATTTTACACATGGCTGCAGGGCTGTAAAAAACATCTTTGGTCTGGTAAAAGTTAGTGCACCGTGGTCCTGGATCAGGGGGGCTTCCTGTTTGATTTAAAATCAAAAGTTAGAGGAATCCCACAGACCACTTGGCTGTTGTACACTATTTACCTTGAGGGGAAGTGGTTTTTAAGTACAATGGATGGGCTGGAGCATAAAAGCCACATTAGGTTACACTAAGAGCCTGTAAAGCTAGTGGTGGTAGCCATCACCCGCTATCATTTCTCACAGTGGTCCACTCACTGACAGCGAGCCACACCCCCTCTTTATCAAGTAACCAGCATATGACAGTTCAACATCCGTCATGCCAGCACTTTTATTTTGGCAATTTTTTCGGCAACGTGGAGAACACAGTGGCAGAGGGCGACGTGAGGTCAGGTTTCTACGGCAACTGTCAACCTCCAATCCCCCTCCAGCTGAACACCCTCTTTCATCACCATGGCAGCGGAGAGGCCCTGTTTCCCGGGGGACGGGGGGAGTGCAGAAGAGAATGTGAGACGGCAAGAGTGAGGGAGAGGGCAAACAAGTTTTGTGAAAACACAGTAATCCAATATGGCCGACATTGTCTCGGAGCCATCGGTGGCAGAGTCTCGGTCCTCCAGCGAGAGGAGATACAGTCGTGTGATGATTAACCTCGAGTCGAGACTTGGACGGTTTGATATAAGAACATGGAGCAGGAAACTAGCGTCTCAGTTCAGTGGGTTAATGTGTGTTAGTGACTCATGGTGGATAGATCGCTGCTCTGTGTGCCAGGGTTAGAGGTCCACTACAACCACATACGCTGGGTTATTCTATCTAATAATTGGTGCAATGGCACTGACTGATATGAAGGCCTGACTGATGATTCTAATCCTGAGCGTTTCTTTCAACTGAACAATTAGTACGACAATATGAGTGTCCCTTATATGTATTTATGTCTATATTTCTTTGCACATTGATCTTTAGGTAGCTGAATGGATATAAATTATATCAATTGTAATTGCGATGATTGTTTCACCAATCAATAAGTCTAAATATTAGAAGGTGACATGTGGCTGGGCTATAAAACACCTAGAGAAGACAGGACTCACAAATCACTACCAACTCTGCTCTTGATATTCACATCACCACCATCTAATAATTTCTAATTTCTACCAAAAATACATCCTTAACTTTTTGATTTGACAAAAATAATAATCATGATAATGATTAATTACAGACTATATGACAAATGTTTCAATACACCATATATTGATATAATGTTATTGTGTCACATAATAAAGGTATACCATATAATTATGATTTGAAAATCTTCTGTAATTATCTGACATTGATTGTCAGTATGTAGTGATTTGAATAGTTTTATTGTGCGACTAAATCACCCGGCATGATGGATAAATATCTCTTTAAGTTTTTATAATTGCCATTGAGTGGATGTACTGTAAGTTGGTGTGCTGTTTGAAAGCCTGGTATGAGTGCAGTGATTTTTAAATGATGTAGATTTTTATCAACATAATATGAAAAGGAAGTTATGCTGAGTTCAGATTAGCCCCTAGGGACATTTCAGTGTTCCAACTCAGATGGTCTGGTGTGATAGCTTTTAGAAAATGCAAAGCAGAAAGCTCACTAAGATCGTCTTTTTAGATAAAATATAGATATGAAGTCTTCTCTGTGTTTTCAATGAAGTGCACTGACTTAACTGTAAACTGAGAAGTTGCTCACAAGAGTGTGTTACATGCATGTAAAATGTAGATTAAAATAACTGATGTAAAGTCATTGACATTCCCTTTCTCTCCACCACTTCCAGATCACGGCCACCTCAGCTTCTCTCCCCTGCTGCGACTCTCCCACCCGCCATCCTCTCCCACCCCTCTTCCTCCTCCTCCTCCTCCTCTCCATAGCCTCCCCTGCTCTCCCGCCTCCCTTCTCCTGCTCCCTCCTCATCGGCCTCCAAGATAGATTCCCTCAGGAGCAAGGTTGACCTGCTCAAGCTGCCCTTGGCCCTCTCCACCAAGTCCATCTCCGAGCGCAAGAGCCAGCTGGGAGGAGTCGGCGAGCAGCGCGGCACGGCGGGAGGAGGAGGAGGCGGGGCTCGCAAAGCCCGCTCACCGCCGACCCGAGACATGGACAACGAGTCGCAGTACTCGGGCTACTCATACAAGTCCTCCCACTCCCGAAGCTCTCGCAAGCACAGGTGGGTCGCAACAGCCACGGAACTTGTAACAGTAAACTTGTTGATTTGACCAAAAGTGGACAAACTGTCTCAGCGTGCGCACATCTGGCACTTATTCGGTTTAAAGGCATACATGGGATCCATTTTCCAAATCAAAGTGGTCTAAAATCTGCCCACAGGTGACCGTTGTTCAAATCAGTGTCACCTGAGCCACATGTTTTTCTTTTGTCCACACTTACACCATTTTCTTTGATATAATGTCGACCATACTGGGAAATGATATACAACCCTGTCCATTTATTGCTATTTTTGGTACTCCTGGACCATTGGATTCAGTTCAGATAGAAATTGTTTAATTTTTCTGTTTCATATATATTGTTACTAGTGTATCCTTTTTATTGTGATTTTGTGATTAGTTTTTTGTTTGTTTTTTCACTTTAAAATTGAGCAAAAGTAATTGAAAGACAGAGTAAAAAGCAGATTTTAGCCTTTTAACAAAAGATAATAACCCTCTCTGTGTTCTGTGTTGCAGGGATCGGAGGCATCGCTCTAAGAGCAGAGACAGCAGCAGTCGTGCCGATAAATCTGTGACCATCCAGACTCCCGGGGAGCCGCTACTTGACGCGGAGTCGACCCGAGGAGAAGAGAGGGTCAGTATCACTAAGTGTTTGTTTTAAAGCCACATTTATACATCACTGACTTTTACATCCACGACCAACAGTGCAAACGTCTGGAGTTTGTGGAAGTGGAGTAGGTTGTTAGGGGTTCATTCTTTCTGAATGTGTTTGTTAACAACTAAATTAACTTGTTATAATAGCATAAATATCCAGATTACGTCTTTCCGTCAGAAGTCCCTCAGTGACATCAATTCATTCCGACTACAACAACTAGAGTGCAAAAGTATTTCCCTTCCAACCTCCATCATCTGTCACTTGTGGAATAAGAGCAGAATGTATTTTATTTATCACCGAGTCTTAAGATATTTAATATAAGAAGCATGTTTTTATTAAGGAATTTTATTTAATTTTTTTATTATATCGTAGGAAATAATGTATTTAAAATTGAAGTTCAAACCAACCTACTGCTTTCTGTGGGCCACAAATGAGATGTTAATTCTAATCCTAACTTTGTAAAAGTTTTCTGGTGTTGGGGGGTATATTTTTGTGATACTTTTTTGTCAGGTTTGTTCCAGGGTACGTCTCTAACCATTTAACTCTAACCCTTGCATCAAGGGAGGAAATTAGATTTTCAAAAAAATTGTGACGGGCAATTTCAGTGTGAGAGACTTTATTTTTATGAAACTTATTGTGGTTAAAGCTTCAGAATTTTCTACCACAGTTGATTTTGATTTATTGCATTTTAACATTAACAGTATTTTAGAGAGCGAAAAATAATCTGCAAACAAATGCAAATAATTTGTTTTTGAACCCTGCGACAGGATGATAACTGGGGAGAGACCACCACCGTGGTCACCGGCACCTCGGAGCACAGCATCTCAAATGAAGACCTGACACGAGTCTCCAAAGAGCTGGAGGAGACGACTCCACTGCAGTGCAAGCGATTTGTTGGCCCGGCACTGGGAGGCTGCCTCAGCTTCTTCGCACTCGTCACGCCTTTAGCCTTCCTCATCCTCCCGCAGGTGTTGTGGCGTGACGCCCTCGAGCCCTGCGGCACGCCCTGCGAAGGCCTCTACGTCTCGCTGGCCTTCAAGCTCCTTGTGTTGCTCATCTCCTCCTGGGCGCTTTTCCTCCGCCCTCCTCGCGCGACGCTGCCGCGCTTCTTCGTGTTCCGCTGCCTGCTGATGGTGCTGGTGTTCCTGTTCGTTGCGTCTTACTGGCTCTTCTATGGCGTGCGGGTGCTGGAGCCCAGGGAGAGGGACTACAGGGGGATTGTGGAGTACGCCGCCTCGCTGGTGGACGCCCTGCTCTTCATCCAGTACCTGGCTCTGGTGCTGCTCGAGGTCCGACACCTGCAGCCCGCCTTCTGCCTTAAGGTGGTGCGGAGCACAGATGGAGTCAGCAAGTTCTACAGCGTGGGCCACCTCAGGTCAGTGAGCTTTTAAATCTCTTGGTTTGTTTGATTTTGTTATTATATTTGTCATTCATTGATACCAAGTGAACTTTTACAAAGTCTAGATATTAGTTGTATGAATAATAAAACAAACTGCTACATAAAATCACATTTTAGAAACAGGAAGTGAATTAAATGACTGAACAGAGGACAAAGCCATATCCTGTTTTGTGGTCTTGCATGGACACGGGCCTCTTAGTCCTGGTCCAGTCAGCAGCTGCTGTTTGACCACGACTTACTGTGTCAGTGACCGTTGACACTGTGTTTTCAGTATCCAGCGGGCAGCTGTCTGGGTGTTGGACCGCTATTACAGCGACTTCCCCGTTTACAACCCGGCATTGCTCAACCTGCCCAAATCCATCCTGTCCAAGAAGATGACTGGCTTCAAGGTTTACTCCCTGGACGGTAAATGCAGCTTCATGACGCCTCTGATGCCTGATTTTTAACTCGTCCTTTTTCCTCTTCTACCTTTCTGAGTTCTGCTCTCATGAGCTTCAGCTTCATCCACTAATTCCCTGCGTCGTCTTGTAGAAAACACCACCAACAACTCGACGGGTCAGTCCCGGGCCATGATCGCAGCTGCTGCCAGGAGGAGAGACAACTCCCACAACGAGTTTTACTATGAAGAGGCAGAGATGGATCGCAGGGTCCGCAAACGCAAGGCCAGGTCAGATCAGCAGGGATTCTAACCTGTACCTGTGTTGTGAGAAAATCAAACCAAACGGCACAGAGACACATTTCCAGACGATATGTAGTCCTACTTTACTGACATAACCACAGTCCTCCAACAATCTGTCTTTTGTTTTGTTTCGTCAGGTTGGTGGTGGCAGTAGAAGAGGCCTTCACTCACATCAAGCGTCTCCATGAAGACGAGGTCGCCTCGTCCCCGAAGCACCCGCGTGAGGTCATGGACCCACGGGAGGCGGCCCAGGCCATCTTTGCTCCGATGGCCCGGGCCATGCAGAAGTACCTGAGGACCACACGTCAGCAGGCGTTCCACAGCATGGAGAGCATCCTGACACACCTGCAGTTCTGCATCACACACAACATGACCCCCAAGGTGAGATTTAGACGACCTTTATTCACATGACTTCATATTTAGTAGGGTTAGATGTAACTGCAGATGTTTCCTGCACAACGAGCCACTTAACATAAGGTTAATAAAATCCATGCCTGTGTACAATGTTTTAAACTGCTCACGCTCATGCACCAGAGTCCATCATGAAAAAATGACATTTAGGAGGCTGCAGTAGCTGGTGTCACTGAGGTAAATCTGTACAAAAGACTTTAAATACCAACATCACCGAATTACACATTTTAAAATAACAGCCATGATATAAAATTGCTGATTTTTGGTGCAGGAAGTGAGTGGTTTTGCAATGCCACACAAACTTCACTTTCAGGTTGGGAAAAATAATGCAGAGATGGATTTTTGTAGCTGAAACGTCACTGGCAGCCACGTTCATTTAAGGACAAGCCTCTGTGTCTCAAGCTTGTGCTGAGCAGGGGACGTGCACATTGCCGTCAGCTCTGACTTTGTGTCCCCCTGTCCCTTAAACATGAAAACCTTAAAGACCTCAACTGTCGCTGCAGAATTTAGGAACTTAAAACATTCCTGTTTCCTTGGTGACGTGATTTTTGTAAAACGATCATGAATTCAACATTTTTTATTAGTTTTTTCTTTCTTCGTATGTGTTTCCCTGATGATCAACCTCTCGGATTCTCCCTGACAGGCTTTCTTGGAGCGTTACCTCTCTCCTGGCCCCACCATGCAGTACCAGCAGCAGAATGGCAGAGGGCGCCAGTGGACTCTGGTGAGCGAGGAGCCGGTGACCTCAGCTCTACGTCAGGGTCTGATTTTCTCCCTGCGGCGCCTGGACTTCTCCCTGGTTGTCACGGTGACGCCTCTGCCCTTCCTGCGCCTCGGGGAGGAGTTCATCGACCCAAAGAGCCACAAGTTTGTCATGAGGCTGCAGTCGGAGACCTCGGTGTGAGGGTCGACTCCTTAAAAGCGCCGCGTCGCCTTCCCTCTTTTCTCTGTCCGCTCTTTTTTCCGAGCTCGGTCTTGCTGGATCACTGATGTGCGGGACACGTGGACGCCCTGTGGTCCTTTCTAGTCCAGTCATTCTTTCTCTGTGACAAAAAACCCTCCTGTTTTCTGATCATCACAGATACACAGATGTCCAAACTGTGATCAGCTCGATGATTTCCTGAACCCTGGAAATAAACGGATGCCTTGACTCTTTCTTTTTCTTTGTTGTTAAGTCTTTACAATGCGTTGCTAAGAAAAGAAGAAAAGAAAAAAAAAAAGAAATACCTTTTTTAAAAGGGGGGACTTTTTGTCTCTCTCTTGCCGTAACCACTGGACTACTTTTAATGTGCGGAGTTAGCACATGAACACCAGAGGAGGGGAATACATCTGTCACTTCCTGTGTCATGTGTGTTTTTGAAGCTCAGCTCCGACTAACGCTGGTCTATCACTGCCTTCTTCTTCCCTGAGGGTATTTTCCATTTGAAATAACGAGGACTTTTTTTTTTTTTACATTAAAATGTGTGACTCTTTTTATCTTCCTGAATGTAGTTTCATGTGGGTTAAATTAACACGTCGCTTTCCTGTGGCCTCGAGGCTGAAATGGAAAAAAAAAAAATGGAAGAACATTCCTACTCCTGGACTCTTGTTTGTTCACGGATGTCTAAATATGCAGCTTTAGTTTCACTCAACACTGTAACATGGAATCGAAAAACACCTGGTATTAACGTGCAGACCCGCATCTGCAAAGCAGGAAAACATGGCCAGTAATCCCAAGTCAAATCATGCCTCCTGCGCATTAAAGGGAGAGTATGTGAAATTTAGCAACATTTCCAACATCCTTCACCCTTCAAGTGTGTAGGAGAATCGATGCAGCCTTTAGTCGGCGTCAAAAGATGTTTAGTTTGTCCATTGTTTTGCATTATGTTAAAGCACGGTGGTCCAAAATGGCAGCCTAAATAAATATCTAATTGCGGTTATCTCAACAGGAATTGTGATTGCGATATGATTCGCGTATCAGACGGAGTGCTAATCTTTGCATAATTATTCTCTTTATATTATTATATCTTTAAAATGAAGGTTCTCTTCAGTCTGTAAAATAAGACGATAATTCATCTGAAAAGATATTTTGACACACACTCTGGCTTTAACAAATATTGTGCCTCCTGCAGTTCATTCTGATTAAATAATTTAACACCTTAAAATAAGTTTAACTATTTGTTACTTATTTTCTTTTACTCCCTGGACCTTTTTAAAAACAACAGTTGAGCCAAAATTGCCTTGTGACTCTTTCAAAGTTTCTCATGAAGATGTTTGCCTTCAATATAGCTTTTATAAAAGAGAAGTGATTCTTAAAAGTTTTTTTTTTTCCAGACAAGTGCAGTGAACAGAAACTTTATTTAGATTTATTTGGGCATTCTGTTCTTTCTGCGACTGAATTCAAATATAAAGTACCACCTGTGTGCTATTTATGCAGCTTTCAGGGCAGCTTGTGTAAGTGTCACCTGAATACAACTGTGATCCTGCAACAGACAATGTTTTAGCATTTCACTTTTTCAAGGCCATCAATTGAAAACAGGACAAATAGATTTTCAACAACATCTGTGAACTGGATATCGTTGGGTTTCAGACAGTTGGTAGAACCCTTGATGATGTCACCAGGCACATTTTTATAATGCTTAATGTGTAAAAACTGTGGCAGCTCATGTCCAAAAAGAGAAGAGTGTCGCCTCGTCTTTTTACCACAAATGATACGTTGCAATATTTTTGCATAATGTACCTTTTAATATGCAGTGTAGTGGAGGAGGAGAGCAGAGATGGCGCCACTTGTGCAGGAAGGCAGCTCCGGTTTCTTGTTGTTGGACCTTATTTTAAACCATGTTAACCACCCAGTCTTTGAAATGCTGCGATGCAGATGTAAGCACATGTTAATACCAGGTGTGATTTTATATATATATATATATATATATATGTATATATATATATATATATATATACATATAAATATATATATATACACACACACACATATATACACACATATATATACACATATGTATATATATGTAAATATATATATACATATGTATGTATGTATATGTGTGTGTGTGTATATATATATATGTATATATATATATATACATGTGTGTATATATAGGGCCTAATCCAGACTCTCTTTTTTTGTTTTTAAACGTTGTACATAAAGGAACAAACAAAAACAGGCAGCTGTAGTTCAACTATGAGCTGTTTATTTTTTATCATTATGGTTTAATGCATTTCTACAAACCAGACGTGTGATTGTAACTCGTCCCTGCAGCTTCTCTCTCTCTCTCTTTCTCTCTCTCTGCAGCAGTAGCTCGTCACCGCCTCGCCTTGTGCCACGAGCTGAAACGAGCTCAGTGAACACTCTGCCTCCTCTCTCTATCTCAGCCTTACTCTCCAGATGTGCAGCAGCATCGGTCCACATCTGTTTTAATGTCCTGAAACTCACAGATAAACTCATGGTTTTCATCTACCAACTCCAATGTGACCCAGCTTTTCTTTTTTTTTTTTTTTTAGCTTTTCTTTGAAAATGTGTTTTGTTTTGTTTTTTTAAAAAGGCTTAATTTCCAAAGTCTGACCAGAGTGATTCAAAATGCAGATTTTATTTTATTTTTAAAGCATGCTAGAGTTATTTCAGGCTCCAAAGCGTTTTTTTTTTGTTTGTTTTTTATAATAATAATATTAATAATAACTTGTTTTCTATCATTTCTACAGTGCCTAAGTTAAGACGATGCAATTTTGAATGTTTTCACTTTTTTTGAAAAACAAGTGGCTTGTAAAAATTTTTGTAGATTTGTCTTTATGGTAACACTAGCTCGTATAGTGTGTTAGGCTTTTTTTTTCTTTCCGCTATTAAACCATTTATTCCTTAAAAGTCTTTCTGTCATGAGTTTTTATTCTCTTGTGTGAAGGAAATTACCTCATGCGGAGTATTTTTGTGAAACCTCCGGCCACCGCGCAATCAGACTTTGTGTTTTCAGGTTTCTGTTTCCCATCAGTCGTGCAGAAAGAAGCACAGAGAGGTTTTTATCACAAGAGGAACTTGAGTTGAGGCTGGCAGCGCAGGAGGCGCTGTGGTTTTTGCAGCTTCGGAACGGACAGAGAAGCCGCGGACTTCCTGCTCACTGCTGACTGAGCTTCACTTCACAGAGTTTGTCTTTTTGAAGAAATCTCACTGATCGGCTGAAGAAGGACCCGACCCTCCATCACCGTCTCTCTCATCCGTCCTGGTAAGATCAGATCAGTCCCCACTTGATCTGGAGAGGAAGGGATGGTGTCGTGACTTTCTTGGAGGATTCTTGCTCATTAAAAAGGAGCTGATGATGGGTTTTTTGGTTGTTTTACTGTGAGCAGAAATCAGCGGAGACATGAGCATCTGTTTTATTCTCGATGGGATTCTCATCCTCTACGGCATCATCCTCACCGTCTTGTACTGCAGACTGAGGGTGAGACAAACGGTGCTGTAACTCCACACAAGTACATTTATATGCAATATTTTGCCACATAAGACTCATTTTTAATGGTATTTTGAAACTTTACTACATAATGAACATGTAATTCTAATTGTAATTCTTTTCGAAAGGTCCCTCAAAGCAGCAACCAACAGCCTGCTGAACAGCCTGAGGTAAAGTTTTCAGTTTTTGATAGTAAATAGCAGCATTAAAACCAACTCTAAGGTTAAATTTCCTGTCAGCTCGAGCTGACCACTGACCTACATGATGAGTTAAATTGTGACTGCACGCACGCACACACACACACACACACACTCCTAACCCTCTGCATAGCATTCATAGCGAGGACCCTCCTAGACATAATACATTTCCTAGCCACTTACCTTAACCATCACGACAAAGTGTCTAACCCTAACCCTAACCTGGTTCTAACCCTAACCCTACAACCAGGGTGTCAAAAAATGTCCTCACCTCCTTCGTTATATAAGTTTTTTTTTGATCCTCACAAAGATGCCCATACAAGAACACACACACAGTTTCCACGTTGTTCACACAAAGCAAAAAGTCACATCAATGTGTCACGTCCCACTTCCTGTTTCATACGTGAAAAGTGACTGAGAAACGGAGACTTTTACCTGGAGCAAAAATAGATCAGAAATAGAATTCAATTTGTTTCTGTTGTCAATGTTTTGTTGTTGTCACACAGTAGCAGGTGGAACTAATTCATCTGGTATCTAGTTAATTGTTGTTGTTACTGGCATAATATTAATATTATTGACATCATGTCAAGATTCAGGATACACCAAGGATGGGTATGATAAGATTATAGAAACAACAACAGATCAAATGGATAGAAGAAATACGACCTTTTAAAACCGTATGAATTGAATAATAAACATAATTTGTGAATGAAAAACAGTTTACACGAGCCAAAATCAGTTTTTATCACTTTTCGAATCATTTTTATTTTATAACACATTATATTATTATATTTTATTATTATTCACATACTCATATATTATTACTTTTCTGTTATTTTATTACTTTTTTTAAATAATTGTTATTAGAAAATTATTGGAAAAGTAATAAAATAACAGTTTTCTGTTATTTCATTACTTTTCCAATGTTTTTATTTTATGACTATTCACATTATATTATTGTATTATTATTCACATGATGCTGCACTGCTCATGTGATGCTGACACTGAAGCTTGCAGCTTTGTATGTTTGCCAACGCAAATGTGTCTTAATGAACTGAATTCATTTGATTTTAATTTGAGCCACTTATCCTCGGTTTGTAAATCTGTTCTATCAAATTTAAACATGCCGAATGCGCATTAGGGTTATTATTGAAATACGTTAAACCTACGTCATTTTTTTTTACATGTCGACAAATAAGGGACCAAGTGTCCTGTCAAAATGTGAAATGTGATCAAATATTAAAATGCAATAACCATGACCTGTTTCCCTCCCACAGAAAAAGCCCACTGAGGGACTCTATGCGGTGAGATTTACTCCACACATTTAAAATGATGATGTTTAACGTTGAATGCACAGTTAATGGTAGAATGGTAATGGTCTCAAAGATAGAAATAAGTCATATTAACCGTTTTCTAAGCTTGACATGGTAAAAAACAGTCATTCTGACACTATAAACCTGAAGAAATATATTAGAACAATGTCTAAAAACCATGAAACAATAAATAAATAAATAGAGTCATTCATTATTAAATCACCAGGCGGATTTTTATGTCAAGGCAAAGACTGATCAAAAATCAGTCTATGTATGCCACTGGAAGAAAATAGAAATAGAAATGTCAACATTGCATATTTTTGTTTCTGTTTTGTGTGTCTGTTGTGTTGTCCAGGGTTTGTATGCTCCCACTAACGACACCTACGAGACCATCAGAATGGACAAAAAGTACATCGTGTGATCGGACGCAGACAAGTCGATGCGTCTTTTAAAAACTTCATACTGTAACTTGAATTGTTTCCTCTTCTTATTATATAAACACCTTTCTCTCCTCTCATGTCAAACGTTTTACTCCCTAAACTTCTTATCATCATTAATGCCACAGTATTTGCTAAAACTACTAATTGAATTTAAGTGTTATGTGTTATGGGTTGTTCGTAGTGGATGGGCTGGAGTTTTACTCAAGTTACCAAGAAAACAGAAGTTTACCTACAGTATGTCTCTGTTCATGTTTCCCTTTTTGTAACGCTGTGCAAGTTCCCCTCAGATCGTGTGAAAGACCATACCTCATCTTCACCTTTACATACACGACTGCATGTTATAATGATGATGGTGATGATGACGATTTTTCAAAAATAAACAATTACTCAGATTAAAATCAGGTCATGTGAAAATATGTGGATAGATAGATAGATGGATAGATAGATAGATAGATAGATAGATAGATAGATAGATAGATAGATAGATAGATAGATAGATAGAAAACTGCAACTTTTACTCTTTTAATGTCCTTTTTCCTCCCCTCTTTCTTTCCCTCTCTATTTAAATGCTGCTGTTGCTGTATTTTTCTTTCTTATTGAAAATAACTATGAAATGCCTTGTTGTTGAACTGTGCTATATAAATAATCTATAAAGTATAACTATTAAAAGCTTTGCCTGAGGGAGAATTGATTTGATTTTGTTTCGTGAGATAAATACAGAGGGTTCTTTCTCTCTCTCTGTCTCCATCAGTGCTTTCTCTAGTTGTAATTACAATTTCCATATAACCCATATTTTATGAAAAAATTCGAGCACAATTTGAATTTGTTTGAATTTCCTAAATCAACTTAAATTCACCAGAGACAAAGTGATCGTCATTGAGTTTTTATATCTTGAAAAGAATGCTGCAGTGGAGGGCAACCACAAAAAAACAAAACACTGATTACACAACTACAGATTCACACAAGTCTGCGCACCGTTTCCCCTCAGGCTCTTTATGAAGAAGCAAGAAACACAGAAACCTCGACGACTGTTGCAACATACCCACAAAAAAACAGTGTTAGTATCACACTTGTATACGAAGGCTGGTAAAAGCAGTATTTATTAACCCTGAAAACGTATATACATAGAAGGTATTAGAATGTGCAATATAGAGTGTCATTTCAAAGTTCTCTTGGTTTGTTTTTATGAACAAAAATAGAAGACAAATTGTCTATTTTGTGACCTTTGCACAATTCTAACTTAAAAATAAAATAAAATATGTGAATCATTATTTTGACTCAACAGCACATACACCTCTAGGATGTCCATATAAGAGTTAGTGTATTATTCCCACTGCAATTTACCAAGAGTGCACTGAGCCGTGCTGTGTGAGCACTAAGGGTTAATATATATATATGTCTATGTTGTTATGAACAGTCATCAATATCACTCACTTAAAACAAGTTATATTTATTCCCCTCCATTGCAACAAGGCCAAAAAAAACAAAGTTCTGATCTTTTTGACCTATGTGCTTCCTCAACAGTTTTATAAAGCTTTTGACACACATACTTTATCTGAGTTATAAAAGTCAAACAAACTTTACACAGCTTTTATTTGTGTGTGTGATTCAGCACGTGTATGTAGATGTATTCTCTTTTTGTTGTTGATGTCTGTGGCTGTTGCTGGAGGCCGTGGTCATCCTCGTCATGAATCAGCAGGTGAACAACTGAAACAACAGCAGCCTCTGTCTGCCTGTCAGAGAGAAACAGTCGAAATTCACATCAATTCATGCTGCGTTCAAGTCCCGCTCGGGAAAGTCAAGCTTGTGCATTTGAAGAAGTTGTAGGTTGTAAATGTAGGAATCATGCATACTATTAAACAGCATGTTATGAGTTATGATTCTTAAAAAGCGAGGAATGGGGTTTGACCACCAGGACTGGAACTGTGTTATCAACGCTAAGCCAAAATGTACACCTAATATACAGTAAAAAAATCTAATTTAATAACAATCTAATAATGATAAAAAATGAACAAAACAACAAAAACAAACCTTAAAGGCCACAAAGTTGTCTTTGTTGATTTTCTGGTTTGAATTAAAGTGTCCTTGTGTGTGTGTTTTCAATCCATGACGTATGACAGCGGTATTATCGTTTAAACTCAAATGACCCGGTCATTTGAGTTTAAACGATATAAAGGTCACATTGTACATCTGTAAATTTAATAAATCCATACAGAAATACTTCATTATTGCTTGCGTGACGGATCACTGATGGGAAAAAGTTAAAATCTGCACAATCTAGCTAGAAATAAAAATGAGTTTTTCACTTTATTTTTTAAAAAAAAGATAAAATGTAGATACAATGCTGAACAAATGTATTAAATGAACAGCATTGGTAATGATCAAATATAAGTTTTATGATATTCACCGTTCCATGAACGCAGCATTTGTGGGCGCGTCTCGTGTGCTGAGTGGGCGGGGCCATCGTAGACAGGTGCTTCCAGCGTGTCTACGTAGTTCAGGTGTTTTGCTCGTTCTTTCCTCTCAGTGCGTGACGAACGCTCCCGGTCGTGTTTGGTTTTCAGGCGCTGGTGTTTTAATTTTTCTCAGACTTGTAGCCGCAGTTTGTTTTCTTTGCGGTGTGAACTTGTTCTACCTGCTGCTGCGGACTCAGTGGACTATTGTCTCCTTAAAGGAAAGTTTACCAAGTGGCGCCAAACTTTGTCCAAACTTTATTTCCACGTGACGTGACGAGAAAAACACCTGTTGCACCTGCTGATAGTCCTCTGAGCACCCTGTGTCCACTTATACACGCTTTAATCATGCCATTTTATTAATAATATTTAAAAAAAGAAGGATTACAAGAAGGAGGCTGAAGTTTTGATTCCAGGAGAAAGATGGAGTTGACAGTTGGACAGAGGACAACGTGTCTCGCTCTGCTTTTTCTATATGGTGAGTTCACTGTTCTATATTCAAACTGTTGCGTTCAAAGTGACTCGTAAATGAATTCAGTGAGTGAATACATGTTCTTTTGCTAATTTAAGTATCCGCTTTTGTCCATTCAAACACTGTAGTGTCTGATGAATTGATTACTAATCGATTACTAAATTAACCAACTATTTTGATAATCGATTATTTGGGTTTAGAGGTTTTATTTTTAAAAATAGTTGAAACAAACTAAAAAGATTTTTCAACCTTTTTAAATGTGAATATTTTCTGGTTTCTTTGTTTTTTTCAGCTTCTTAAACAAAACATTTGAGAACATCATTATTTCCAAGTTTGGTGAATCACTGATTGAACTGAACATTTTTCAACATTTCCTTTTTACATTTTACGATTAATCAAACAAGTTTGATTAATCGTGAAAATAATCGACAGATTAGACTCACAGTGTGTTTTGATTGAAATGACCTCCTAGAAGCAAGATTTCTACATTTGTTTTGTTTCAAAACCACATTGATTATTGATTTACTTAAAGGAAAACACAATGTTTGTTGTGTTTGTTTGTGTATACACTTCAGTTCACACAGTGTGTTGACACCTCTTTCATTTGTGTAGAACTGGAGTTGTTTGTGGAGAAAAGTGGAGTAACAACATCTGAGGAAAATAAGATTTGCTTTCATTATTGTGAATCATCGAATGATTCCATGTTAAACTGCATTCCCCATTTTTTTTACACACAGTAATGAGGCCAGTTTTGCAGCAAATGGCCTTCATATATCGAAGCTACTGTGCTGCACAGAAACATGCACATAAAGAAATCTCACACTCTTGATCTACCATGTTTCCACGTCAGGTTTTTAGCACATGCTTTGGAACGCAGATATGAGTCAGACCTCACAAATGCTCCTGAGAGTAAGTGGGAGACATTTTCCTGTGCACAGTTTTCCAGAAACCTATGTGGATGTGAATGTGGAGCATCCGATACACGGGGAATTAGACATTCACACTGAGCACACATGGGTGTCATCTGTGAGTGTCCACAAACTCCTAAACTATTAGTTAATCTGCTTGGCTCAGGGCAGACGGTGAGTGAAGGAAGCAGCGTGACTGAATGTCGCTCAGTCACATTCTCACCTTTTTTTTTCTTGTAAACATGAATCAGAACTTGTTGCCCAATCTGTGTATCTTACCTGTGACTAATTCTGTCCATTCTGGTTGAATTTCTGCTCCTTTTCTTCCTGGAAGTGGAGGTTGTACTTTGTGAAAATGGTGTGCAGCTGCAATTAAAAGAGCAAGTGGTAATAATTATTATTATTATTATTTTTTACCTGCAGCCACCAGAGCTGTTGATAAAAGTTACTGCCAACAGGAGTGAACTGGAAAAGCTTGAAAAGCAGCCTTGTGACATTCAAGTGAACTCGTGTCCAGACTGTGTGTGTTTTGCTTGTGTTGTTACGAAGTTCTTTACTTGTTGTACTTAAATACAACATTCACTTATCTGTACTATACTTTATTTATATTTCTAGCTACTTTTACTTTTACTCCACTACATTTCCTCTAACTATCTTTGTTACTCATTACTACCAAATAAAATCAGACGAAGAAGAGTTGGTATTATGGTCTGTATTTATATAGAGCTTTTCTAGTCTTGATGAGCTGCTTTACACTACAGTTTTCACATGGCGCAACATGGGGTTAAATGTCTTGCTCAAGGACACACATAGACCATCAGAGCCAGAGATTGAACCCACAACCTTCCAGTTGAAAGACAACTCGCCCTACCACTGAGCCACCATGGCTCAATCCTAACTCCTCTTTTTTTCTTTTACTTCTGACTTTTGATACTCAAGTACAATACAAGTTATGTACTTTAGTAGTGCTCACACGGCACAGATCTGTGCCGCAGTTGCACCCATGGTGTATTGTGGTAATAAAACACAACTCCTTGTATGGACATCCTGGGGGTGTGTGTTTATAGGTCACATATTCAGGCTTTAAAAATGTGTTTTCTTTCATCTATTATTTGTTGTTGAGTCAAAGTTATGATTAATTTTTTATCACGTTTTTAGCTGTGATTTAAAGTAGCAATAATTGTGCAGAAGTTTCAAAATAGACCATTTTTCTTTTGTTTTTGTTCATAAAAACGAGCCATGTGAACTTTGAACTGTGATGTACAAATTTCACAAATTCAGTCCGATTTTAAACATTTTGAGTACTTTTTATTTAGGTGTGTTTATATAGTTGGTGAAAATCTTATAGCCTCTGTATATTCTGTATTTTTAAACATAGTAATTGAAATGGAAAAAACAGCCAACATGCTGTGTGTTCTAAGGGTTAAGTAATATTATAAAAAAGTGACTTCAACTTCTACCAAAGTCATTTTCTAGTAAGATACTTGTATTTTTACTCAAGTATCCCTTTTAGGTACTTTTATACAAGACTGCACTTCTGCCTCTTTTCTCTCGCTCCTTTCACTTTTCCTTCCCGTCACATTCAAATGAGCCTTTACTTTCCCCTCTTTATTTTCTCCACCTCACAATCAGGTCACCAACACTGTAGCCCTTTGTTTCTTAGACTGAAGCTTTTCTGTTCGTGTAAAGAGACAAATGTCCTGTCACACTTTCATCGACGGGTCCTTGCACAGTGCGTGGGATTCAGTCTGTGGGAGTTTGTCTCCGATATCTATCTACCTTCTCTCTGTAATCATTAATGCAGCTCAGAAATCAGTAACCAAAACGAAAAGAAGTGTTTGCTTGACAAATCAAAGGGCAAATGTTTGGTTTTTCCTGTTTGCGTTGTTGATGTGTTGCTCACTCACATTTCCGTCAGTGTATCTCTCACACACTCACTCACACAGATGTGTGAAAATACGTCATTGTTCGTCCTTCATCGCGCGGTAAAACAGGCGGTGAAAAAGAGTCACTGTCTTTGAAAAAAGTGTCTGTCCCCTTTAAACTTTTCTACAAACTAAATGTTTCATTCATATGTTCTTCACAGAATTGTCAAGAATCTGGTGATAAGATACTTTGCCCACACTAACTTAACAATCTTAAATACAACACAAAACGACTGCCAAGAATATTTGTGTATCAATAAAGCACTTCAAAGAACTAATAATGTATTGCACCGTTATCGCTGCAACTAACAATTCTGCTCTTCATGACTTGAGTCCGTGTTTGGTCCATAAAATGTCAGAAAATGTTGATCAGTGTTTCCCAAACCTGAAAGTTATGTTTTGTCACTTTTAATGACTTCTTTGTCAAATAGTTTAGTAATCAATTAATGGTCGATTAATCAAATAACCATTGCAGCCATACAACAGAATGCTTGCGCAGGTGTTTGAAATGCTCTTTTCCAGACCTTGAAAAAGTCTAGAAAAAAGTTTAGCTAGCAGAATTTTAGAGTCTGCGCACGTTTGTGTGAAATAGATTCTGCATTCATTCATTCATTCGTTCTGTCATTTATTCATTCATGTTTTTATTATTTTGAACTTTCCTTTCGGGTAAAGTTTCAACAAGAAATCGGGCTTTTAAGTGTAAAACAACAGGAAGTCCAGGTCTTGGGGAATCATGTTTTCTGTTATGAAAAGTCTGGAATATTTATTGGGTAAAAGGACAAACACCCTGTTTTTCCACTTCCACTTTTCCACACACAACGATTTCTCTGTTGAAATATTCACATTTAAGAAGCTGAAACACCAGAAAGCATCTTTCAATTATGAAAACCCACCCAGAATAATCCATGATCAGAATAGTTGATGATTAATTTAGAGTAGTAATCAATTAATCATCAATTAATCATTTCAGCCATAAAACATATTGCTCCATTGGGATACTACTGTATAAGCAAGGTGATATATTGTGATTTTTCACCCTCACAAACAGGTTATTTTAAGAAAAATAATGTTATGTGCATTAACAATATATAATATCTCCCTTTCTTGTGAGGGGAGTGAGAGGAGGCTGGTTCTCAAGCTGTAGTATGTGTACCACCAGCGGTACATGAGCTTCATCTGGTGGTACAATCAGAAATACTGTACTGTATATACTGTACCAGGGTATGTGATTGGAGTTTTTCGAGTGATTCGGAATTTTGACCAGAGTGTTTAGAAAATTCAACCAAAATGTGGTGAACAGACGTCACTCCCAGTTCAGACGTCGGAGTTCCCATGTAAATGGAATGCAGCACAACACACCCAGATAATGGATTGAGAGTTAAATTACTAATCCTTGTATATGTTTGAGTGAACTCAAACTGGCTCGGGGGCTTTGCACTCAGTCCCTGGCCTCAGGTATTCACCCGGAAATAATAGATAATAATAAAGAAGCTGCTACACAGACGAAAAAACACAACCATGAACAAATTCATAGTCCGTTCACTTAATAGAAAAGAGTATCATTTTATTTAATTAAGGACAGTACAGTTAACATAGTTCCAATACAACGGAATGCAACTACGGTGCTGTACTTAGAGTTTATCGCTATTGCTAGTTCACAACTCTTGTCCCTAGTTGGGCTTTTACATGAACAGTATAACATATACACGGCCAAACGTGTTAAAACTACACCAAAAACACAGAACTACATACTAAAATTATGTAACACATTAAAATGTAAATGCATATACCAAATAACTTCATTACAGTGAGCTCGAACTGCATGCTAAACTACACTATAACGGTTATCAAGTATAAAACATAATCGGTACAATAAAATATGATAAAACTTGCTAAAACTACACTTGATAGTACACTGAAACACAACTTACAAGTCAAATAAACCTACAGGAATAAATATGTTTAAATGAAGATATAGGATGACGCTCAACATGCTAACAACTAGCCGCCAGCTCAAGTTGCTTTGGTCTTTTTAATAGGTATAGGAGTATTGCCACCTAGTGTATGGAATGCACACACACCTTGTTTACCCACAAGTTCTTACTGATTGAAAACATGGGGAAAACAAATTTTAGCCATTTTATCATTATATAAAATCTACGTTTGCAACTTTATTAGCCTTCTCCAACTGCAACCTGCAGTTTGTAAAGCGCTCCTTTTTCCTCGTTTGGTAAGTTTGTGTCACTTGGGTCAAAAACAACGACATATTTCAAATACTGAAGTCACAAAATTACACGTTTGCAGCAGTGGATGAACAACTTCTCTTTTTTTCTCAGCACCTGTTCACAAACAGGAAACGTCTCTGCTTATAAAGGGAGACTTAGCTCCAATCAAAACTCTATTGTCCAGGTGTTTTTAGCTCTGTCGCCACACGGCATGAAGATCACCCGTTCACTCCAACCCTCTGCCTTTTCTTTATGCTCCCTCCGTGTCTGCTTGTCAACACTGGAGCAGGTTTGTTGCTCTGGCGTCTGACTCTGCAGGTGTGGCTGTGAGTTTGTGTGTTTGTCTGTGTACTGTATATACAAACCTGCGTGTGACTTTTATTTAACCAAGAAAAAACACATTTCAAAGTGTGTCCTGGCCAAGAAGTGCAGCAGCACAGTTACAAGCAAAGTCCAGGTGACTATACAGACAAACCCTCATAGTAAAAATAACAATCACAAAACTATACTGTAAAGAACATTTCAATGTATATAAAGCGCTTCAAATAATTGATAACGTATTGTGCTATTGATAATTCAGTACTTGCTTGGCCCATATAATGTGAGAAAGTGTTCAAAATGTTGACGTCTGTTTCCCACACCTGGAAATTATGATGTACAGACAAACAGTCAGCAGCCATACATACTACAAACACATAAAATGTGTCAAATTTGGACATAAAAAGGTGAATTCATTTTCTTATTTGCCAAATAAATAATAACATTTTTAGTTTTAGAGTTCTATATAATATTGACATGTGGTCTAATACATTTGTTATAGCTTACCTGCACTGCAAATAAAAATGCTATTACTAAACTGCCAGTTTGTTTAGAGTCATTTTAAAAGTTTAAAGGAGATTTTATAGTTGCCTAAAATGCAATTTGGCAAAAATAAAACCATTGCCATGATCCCACCCCTTTTCTGTTTGCTGTCCGGACAAAGCTCCGCCCTAAAACACTGTGAACCATGTTTTTTTATTTATTTATTTATTTATTTATTAATTAATTAATATTAAAAATAACAAGCTGCTTAGTGATGCAAACCCAACAAAAGTAGAATATGGACATTTCTGTTTCCAAAATGTTGAGAGCAGAAGTTTCAAAGACGTCACAAGCCCCCAACAATCAATCAATTACATGTGGTACTTTCACTTAAAGAGTAACTAAACCCCTAAACCACTTTTGGGTTAGGGTTAGGGGGTATTATCCCGCCCCCTGTGGTGCTCAGTCACCCCTCCTTCCCTGCCCACTTTTTGTAGATTTTCAAAATCAGGCATTGGGCAGAGTTAGCCTCAGACCAGGGGTTTAGTTACTCTCTAATATCTTTAAAGTTATTTCTGTCTGTTTTTTTATTTTATGTACATATTAATTTTGCATCGTAAATAAAAATTTTTCTATCTCTCGTTCCAACATTTTGTTCCTCAAATTATAACGTCAAAAATATTGTTGTTGTGATCGTTATTCTATCCATTTGCCATCACCTGTTTAAATGCTGCTAGACTAGATATTATGATCTAGTCCATGTGTGTTTTGATAGATACAGTTTTTATTTCAAACACATGTACAACATTTCCATCTCTTCACATGTTTGAAAAAGAAATGAACTTATATGTACCTGTACCCCATTCCTGTTACACACAACTCAATTTACTCAATTTAAATATTTACAGTACTTTATACAAAGTTTTAATGTACTCAGTACAACACGAGAACATGTCTGGCTTTAAACACGACCATTTCCATCACCGTCCTGGATTAAACTGCCGTTCTTCATCCACAAAACATCTTTCACAACATGACATGTCCTCCTCAGTTTCGTGTGTGCAGAGTGACTTTATGGAGCCTCTCCAGCCTCGCACCTCGCTGCGTTCCCTGACAGAGAGTCAGACCAGGCTTCCCTGTCGCTACCAGGCCAAGGAGGGCGAGAAGGTGGTGCAGGTCACCTGGTACAAGGAGCTCGCAGGTGGTACCAAGGAACAGATCATCACGGCCCACTTTACAGACGGACACACAGGTAGGCTGAAAAGGAGATCTGAAAAAGACACAACTACAGTTACTGCACGATGTGTGGTGCAGGTGTTTATTCCCATGAGCCATATGCATCATTACTTTTAACACAGAGCTTTAAGGCTGCTTTTTTCCATTACTATGTTCAGAGGACATAATTGATTCTATAAACAAAAAGTTTGGATTGAATTTGTTTGCTTTAGCTTCCGATCACATACTCAGATCACTATTTTGATAATCGCTTCATCGTTTTGAAGCTTTTTTCATTATTAAAACAAGATTGTCTGATTGTTTTAGTTTCTTCAATATGAATATTTTCTGTTTTCTGTGCTCCAGATAACAAAGAAATCATTAAAAACTGAATCATTTCCGGGTTTGACAAACACTGATTAACATTTTTTATTTTATGGACCAAACCATCACTCATTTAATCCAGAAAATAATCTACAGATTAATCCATTTTGAAAATAAGCTCTAGACACTGAATAAACCTGAAGAAATATGTTATAAGTGTGAGAGACAATTCTATTCTTCAGCCAACTACAGGTTTAATTACTCACACATTCTTATAACCAGACTTGGTGTACAATATTAACAGCCATAATTTAGGATAAGACACGTGATAATCCAAAATCTCCATGACAATAAGAAAACCATAAAAAAAACATAAATCATTTATTAAAACCCCAGGATTTATATGTCAAGTCGTGCAATTCTGCAAAAGTCTCTCAAAAATCCATGTGAGCACTTAGGGTTAAAAGAGAATAATGAATAATAAAACTAAACTACTTTAAAAAATATGTTTAAGTTATTGATGATTTTCGACCTGACGTGAACGTTAACTGTCCTCAGAGTTCGGACGTTACTCTGGTCGTGTGAGGTTCGAGAGCATCAATCCCACGGAGAACTCGGCGCTGCTCATCCCCAGCACGGAGACGTCGGACGAGGGCAGCTACACCTGCCACATCTCCGCCTTCCCTAACGGAAACTTCGACAGACACATCACCCTCACTGTCTGGAGTAAGTCTCGTCTTTCCTCCTTCTTCTTCTCTTAATCTCCCCAAACTTAACGGCTTCTGTCATGACATTTAAACCATTATCCTCCTCGTACAAGAGCGAGGGAGCCTTTCCCAGACGTCGCATGCCAATCAAAGTCTGTCGGCAGCAGCGTGATGTCATTTATTTTGGGGTTTCCGTTTTTATAAATCTCAGTTTTCCACAAGCGATGATGCCCTTTTCTTTGTCTTCTTAATCCTGAATGGCTGTTGTTGCTAATTTTAACTCCCTGTTTTTGTCTTGTGCGTTTTAATAATCCCAGTGATAAACTCTGAGTGGAAGAACTTCATCCAGCCCCTGAGTTTACACAACAATAGACGCTGTCATGAACAGGGTGTGAATCACAACCGTGTCAAACCAGTTGGTGACTGAGAAAACAGAAATGTATTTGTGGTTTTTTTTTTGTTTTTGTTTTTTCAATACAGACTCGGTGTTTTCATTAGAAACAAATCACTTCCATGTCGTGTTTTCATTCAAATTCACATTTCATGTTTCATTGATTATGGTCTGTCATCTTTATTTATCTTTTTAAACAAAGATAAATTTTGCATTTGCACCTTCTCTTCTACACCAGAGCTGCTTTTGTCGTATGGTTTGTTATATTTCTCTGTTTTAAGTGTATTTTATTGCTTTCATAACGTCTTTGAGCATTTGGTTAAAAACACATTGTTATTATTATTATTATTATTATTATTATTATTGTAATTATTATTGTAATTGCTGTATATGTTACTTGTTTTCAAGTCACTAAAAAAAATGTTTCTGTTACTCCTTAAGCCTTTAACACCGCGCGTATGGCAAACAACACGTTTGCGCAACAGTTCAGTTTGTGCTATTGGAAAAAATTCCAACTGTTTCTGAAAGCTGAGAAGTTGCAAGTCAAAGCCGGCATGTGGTTATTATGGTTATTACACTCGTGCTGTTGCAGGAAGTCGGCGAATCAGCATCTTTGTCACCAGAGAGGAGAGAGTTGGCGAAACATCTGTACTATACATAGTTTCTTTTTTTGGCCTGTGTTTGGACATTGAAACCAAAAACTTCTGTTTTCTAAAACAAATGTCATTTTAAATATGTTTTATACTGTTTAAATTTCAAATTGAATACACAAAATCTGGTGTTCATGTACAACTAACAGTGTTTTTCTAAAGAAACCTTTTGTTTTTCTTCATTTTAAATTATTATTATTATATTTTAACATGCAGTAAATTGTTCATTTACAGTAATTCTGGAAAAATGGGCAAAAGCACTTAGTTACAGTTGTTTTCTGGCTCTTTTAGAGGTTAAAGTAAGCAAAAAAATCCAGCCGGACACTTTGAGGTTTAGGTGTGTAAGATGTATTAAAGGCACACGGAACATAAAAAGCTCCCTCTGCTCCCTCTCTGTTCTCTGTTAGCGTTACCAATCTCCACCCTGGATCCGGTCGTCCTGGTGGAGGGTCAGTCGTTCCGCGTGGCCGCCTCCTGTCGAGCGGTGGGTCGCCCGCTTCCCCGTCTCTCCTGGGACACGGACCTGTCGGGCCAGACCCAGAACCGTACCAGCGAGGGTGGCGCGGTCTCCACCTACTACTCCCTGCATCCGTTGCGCATCATGAACGGGAAGAAGCTGGACTGTTTGGTGTGGCATCCAAGTCTGGAGGGGCCGCACAGGATCTCAAACCGCCTGGTGGTTCATTGTGAGTACTGATGAGGACGATCATGATGATTGTGTGAGGAGTTTTAAAGCCAACAACCGAAATGAAGACCAAAACCAACATAGATGTACAGACATATGTCCTAATTCCATGCTACTATTATTAGATTTTATGAATACCAATATTGTTCCTACTTACTTAAATGTTGATTCAAAGACATGAAAGGTTTCATAGATTCAACAGTTATTTTATGACTGTATTTTCAGCACATAAATTAGAAGCTCTTAAAGGTAAGAATTATGTAAGAATTAGTGACATGTTATGGTGAAACTAAAGAAGAAGGCAGGACTCGTCGGGGAACTATGGTGGCCTTTGCATACCAGAAAAGATGAAAACATTCTTTCTCAAGTCTCTCCACTCTTCCTCTCTCTCTGCTATTTCCTCTCCATTCTTTGTTGGTTAATGCTTTGGGTTTATATCATTTTGTCCTGGAAGCTTCCGCTTCAAAACGTGAAAAGCAGCCCATTCAGACTCTAGATGGCCTTATACGGCCTCCATAAAACCAGCTCCTTTACTTGAGTACATATAAGGTTTATTCTGAGAGTAGAGCTGATAATCGATTATTTGGTTTTAGAGTTGTTTAGAGTACTTGCTTAATTGAGAAAAAAAATGGACAGATTAATCAATTATGGAGATAATTGTTAGTTGCAGCTCTAGTGTTGAGGAAGTACACGTTAAACCACCATAATAACTACCTTCAGTTGAATTTCTTCCAGTTCTGCAGTAGAAATGTCAGATGTCTGACGTTAATCATGTTGTATTTGTGTTTTACTCGGCTGCGAGTTTAACCCCCTTTAATCAAAACTGCAGTGAACATGTGACTCTGAAATGACGCTGCTAGTCAAACTTGACGGAGCGAAAGTTTATATTCCTCCTGGAGCAGTTTCACCGTTTAACATTCATTTTTTTCTTCTTTTGTTGTGTGACTACTTTAGATGAGATTAGATGATATTAGATTAGATAGAACTTTATTAATTAATTAACCCCGCAGGATGAATTTGTGAACATGTACAGTTTAGAATGTAATCATAATGTGCAATACTGTAATTTTCAGCCTCAGAATCATATAAATCTGCTGTGATCTTATAAGTTGTAATGCATGTGTGTAAATGGTAAATTAATCATAATATTCTAGAAATTGCACCTGTTTTTTATAGGTTATTATGATATTATTTGACTGGTCCGGCCCACCAGATGAAATTGCGCTGTATTTGGCCCCTGAACTAAAATGAGTTGGACACCGCTGCTATAGTTTGGTATTATAATATAAATGACCGCATATATACATATTTATATCAGCAAAATAACTGTTAATAATATTATAGTTAGCAGATATATGGATAGTGCATCTTAATATATACAGTATATTATGTATTTGTTTTTGTAATGCTAGATTTCAATGTTTCCACTTGTCCTCTTTTAGGCGATTGTATTCATTTCCAGTTTAATTTGCAGCTGCGACGTCATCTGACTCTCACAGTAGTAATAATACAACTAAAGCTAATGACTTAATGTGTTTCATCTAGGTGTGGCAGTGAGGACGTAATGTGCATTAACAAATGTCCTCAACACAAGTACTTAAATTGTACTTAATTATTGTTACTGGCCACAGCTGAAATCTATGGTTAAAAAAATAAATAAAGGCGTGTTCAGCATTAGAAATGGAAAATAATGACGATAGAATGTGTACATATATATTTTTTAAATTGTGTTGCTTTCCCAGTGTGAACATGCCACCTACTCAAAACCAGTTAAGAATATTGGTATTAAATAAGAAGTAAGGACATGTATGTACACGTTTCCTGTGTGTTCCCTCTGGGTACAGCGTGAGGGGTGTTTGCACAGCCAAATGCTGCGTCTGTGAAAATAAATAAGTGAGTTAGACTCAACACGAGACATTATTGGCAGGCTGGATCCAAAGTGGGGGGAAAGGGTTTGACTAATGTGTCGTCCTTCTGTGTAAGTGAAGCCACATAACCTTCACTCCTTTCACATGCTAAACAAATGCTCTTTGTCCACGAATCTGCTGGACAAAAATGTGTCCCATGACTGAACATTTTTGTTACTCTGTTTTTAAGCCTTTTCATTTGAAATGATATCTGTGAATTTCAGTTGTGTGCTTTACTGTAACGGTTGATTTAAAAAAAAAAAAAGAAATCCACTGTGCCAAGTAGATTTTTGCCCACAGGGAATTTGATGTGGTGTTTTTGTGCTAAGGATAAATAACAATGTAGACATATTTAATTAGAAAAGCAAGTGCTTTTGATTAGGGGTGGGTCATATCATATACTGGCAATGTATGTTTTTTTAGTTTTTTTTAAAATCTGCAGTCTCACCATTAGGTGTCACTAATTCTTACACTTTGGTTTTTTTCTTAATTGTTCTTAAGGAAGTTACACAGCATCAGATTCATGACGTTCATGAGATGATGTAGACTATAGTGCATATTTAACTTAAAATTAGAAAGATATATAAGGTATAGAATTGATGATAAAAGTGTAATTTAAAGTCAACAACAGATTATGTGTACTTTTATGATTCCGTATGTATATGATTCCGTCCTTGCCACAGAATTAATCCCAGATAACAAAACGTTTTGTAATCATCAGAATCTGACTTTCTGATTTTAAAATCTGTGAAAAACCTCAAAGATATATTTAATTTAAATTTTCCAAAATTCCAATCATAATTTATTTAAAAAATCTTTTTTATTTAGAAAAATGGTATGAGATACCTGGAGGTGTCTACCAAACAGGAAATTATTACAACTTAATCTGGGTGCAAAGATTTACTTACAATTTTTACATCTTGGCACATTCTCCCATAGTGACGAAGTGAAAACACAATTTAAGATTTTCATTTAAAAGGTAAAACTAAAATGCCACTTGGGGACAAATCTCAGGGTGCCTGATGATCAGATTATGTGTGCAAGTGAAGGGGGTGAATAATCTGTGTTGCTCTTGTGTTTCTGTGTCAGATCCTCCAGACACCTCCATCTCCGCTGCGTCAGAAAAGTGGTACGAGGGTTTCGAGAACGCTGAGCTGGCGTGTGACAGCGGAGGACACCCCAGACCTCCCAACGTCACCTGGACATGGTACCGTCATCGTTCCTGTGTGATGCTCTATGATACACATGATACATACTATGGTTTATAACTGTGTCTGGCTTCCAGCGAGACAATTACACGTCAATTCACCTCGCTGTAATACTACCCGTGCTGCTTAATTGCCCTTTACATGGCACTGGAATGTGGCTGAAAACGTACATAAGCCATGGCTAACAACGCCTACACATAGACGGGAGTTTCGCGGATAACAAAGACGTGTGCTTGAATCTAAAGGAGGGCGCCTTCCTCTATTCTGTCTCAATTCAGCCCAGAATAAAAGCGGCGGTGTCGCGTTTCTCAATCCGGCGTTATAAAGAGACAGAAAGAGGCATTTTCACACGAGGGAGGGAGCGATCTGTGCGAGGAAGAGCTGGAGACGCATGCAGAAGCTCTTAATCATAGTGCCATGCTTTAAATATCACTCTAATGCCTGGTAAAACACAGGGTCTGCACTTTAATTAGAGACACTCTACCAGCCATTACAACGCCGACTGTGCACACAGTGATCAAATGTTCTGTGCTGCTGAGTGAAGGACTTTTTTTTTTATTTTATTTTGCCGTGAGACAATCTCGAAATATTCAGATTATTCAGGATTAAGAGTTTCTGTGTTACAGACCCTTCGGCGCATCCATTTGTGGAAACGTGTCGATGTCCACAGCCTTTTTTTTTTTTAATTATTATTATTTTATTCATATTATCATTTATTTTGTTTATATACATTTGAATGATCACTTTGAAAAGGGAAACACTGCGGTAACAGCTTATCCTTAAACTCATAGTTCTCAAACTGGGGTACATGTACCACCAGTTGTACACAAGCTTCTTCTAGTGGTACGTGGACGATTAATTGAGGCACCTTATCTCTCACTCCATCTTCATCTAATTTCACTACACCAGTGTGTGAAGTATATGTGAGGAAGAAGAGGAGGATGAGAAAGCAAATGATCTTAAATAAATCTGCCTCCTGTGAAAAGTCTTTTCTCAGGTGGTACTTGTTATAAAACAACATCCACCTACGATCACCTCTGAAGGTCATAAAAGAACATCACCAAGGATGTTTTCAGTGCTGTTAGAAAATTGTGGTATACGTGTTTTCACATATCCAAAGAACTTGGGAGCAAGAAAGTCGGTGCAGAACGACTAAATCTTGAAAAGTTCAGTGTGTAAGAGTGAGTGAATTCAGTTTGTAGCAACTGGAAGATCCTCCCTTTTTTTTGTGTCATGGGCGGGCATTATAGGGCCGTGCCCGCCCACAGTGTTAGCCACTCCTGCCCTGGACAGTATGGATATCACATAAAAATAAATGCGAGGACAAGAAGTGACAACGTGAACTGGAGTCCAGGGTTTTCTCACAAGCTGGCAGCCCTGATAAAAGATTAAGAATAAATGGACACAGCACTACACTGTTGTTTTTATTTGTTTGTTAAATTTTGGTATGAACTGCCCCTTTTTAGTGAGAGGAAATCCATTTCCCTTTCTGTGGTCACAGAGCCATTGTTCAGCCTGAAGCAAATAAAACGTGGGTTGAAAAAGTGTGCCCCCCTGAAGAAATGTAATGCCCCCCCTTTAATTTGTTTCTGCAGGGAGCTACGGTGGCCTTCACATACCAAGGCCCTTGCAGAAAGTACATATAAAAAGCTTATTCTAGGGCTACAACAACCAAATCATTTTGATTTTATTTCTCTCTTTTAGCAATTTTTCTGACCCGAAAGGTTGTTGCATCGTGCAAAAGAACATTAGTTATTTAATGTGTTCATAGCCCTTGACACATAATGCAAAAATTGAGGCAGTTGTGTGACATATATATATATATAACTCGCGTTATTGCCATGGGTAAGTTGAGAAGATCGAAACCGCTCGTCATACCTTTTCAGTCAAACGTGAAGCTAAAGGGAGTTAAAGGTTGATGTAGCATGAAAAACTGTCAGCTGTTAAAGGCTGTTTCTTCATTCTGTCTATAAGGGGTTTCAATCTTTTTTTGACTGCTGAACACGGATCACTTACTTTGGTCTGTATCATTTTCAACCAGCTACCGTGTGCCGGTTGAAAAATCTCCACCTGTGACTCTTGATATAAAAGGTCGGTCAGGGAAGGAAGGTGCGGTTTTCAGAAAAGAAACGTGAGCTGGCTCCTGTTCTCGGGGTAAAGCGGCAGATAAATAGCTGCTGCTGCCGTGCAGTGAAACCAGAGGCAACATGACCCCTCTCTGTGGACCTGATCACAAAACTGGCTCTCCATTATCTCCAGAGAGAGACTCAAGAGCTGGACCTGCTTAAATCCCCCAAACCTGCCATTTACTTATTTATATGCAGATCAATCAGCTGCAGCTGGTTTTGGTTCAGGCACATTGGTGGTTACACTGCAGCGACCGATCAGTCGACTGAAACGATTCTTTGATGCAAATCAGTTTACGTCTATTCATTAATAAATCATTTTTTCAATTTATTGATTTTTTTTTTATAATCTTACTGAAATAATACTGTTGTTTTTCAGTATCATTTCATATATCGTCACTTTCCATTATTCTGTTTTTGTGGTGCTCTGTTTATTTTTATTGAGTGATTTATTTATTTTAAAGCTATAGCTATTTATTCAGCTATTTTGATAATTGATTAATCAGTTTGAGTCTCTTTTCTTTTTAAGAATTAAAACATTTCAAATTTTTCAGCTTAAATGTGATAAAATCAAAGACATCAATACCGAATAATTTTGGTTCATGTACCAAACAATTACTCAAATAATGAGAAAATAATGGACCGATTCATCGATTATGAAAAGAATCTTTAGTTACTGCCCTACTTTCCAATGTGTGTAAATGATCTTGTAATTTATCATCGAATGTGTTCTTTTCATTCTAACTCCTATCCCATAGTCCTCTTTATGTGGTTTTCTTTAGTATTTGTACTAATTGTTTTCCCTTCCATTCTTTCCACTCAGCAAAGTTTGTAGGTCTGCAACAAGTAGTCAATTAATCTATTATTAATAAACCAGTTAGTAAAGTTTAAATAAGCTCCACCTCCTAATTGTAAATTATATTCTTGTTTCTTTTCTCATCTATGACGGTAGACTCACTATCTTTGAAGAAAGATGAGAGACAAATCAACTAATCGAGCGGCCCTAAATGTTTGGTCTATAAAATGTTTGTACAATATCTGTTGGTTTGGTTTTGTAAATCTCTAAATGACTTAAATGTCTTGTTTTGTCGTCAAACCAAAGACACAAACTTTCTTGCCATAGTGGAGCAAAGAAAGCAGAATATTGGCTGAAGTTGGAGAAACTGCCTTTAATTGTTGTGACTCATTTATCAGTCGATTACTGATCAATGAATCCGTTCACAGTTGCCGTCATGGTGAAGCAGTTGTCGCGTTAAATGCTGTTATTGAAATTCATTTGATCTATCGCTCAACAAAATGAGTCAGCGCTTTTGTGAGTCACAATCTTCTGTGTTTGTGACACTCATCTGCAAATCAATCACAACATGTTTCTCTGTTTCCACAGGGGAGGAGGAGCTCTGCCAGATGGAGTGTCTGTGGTGGGAGAAAAGCTCATCTTTGGACGGCCCCTCCGCCTGAATGACTCCGGGGTCTTCGAGTGTGTGGCCAAGAACAAAGTGGGACTAGGAAGAGCCGAGTATACACTGATGGTTACAGGTAAGAGAGAAGTTCTGTTGGTATTTTAGAAGGAGAAACTGAGATGTACAGCGCAGAGAAATTGGGATGAATGAGAGACATAAAGAAAAGCGAGAAGTCACTCAAAATTTCTGCATGAAACATGTTTGTGTGTGTGTGTGTGTGTGTGTGTGTGTGTGTGTGTATGTGTGTGTCAACATTTCAATTGATTTATTTTTTCTTTCAGGGAAGTCTAAACAAATCCAAAACTTTTTTGAAGACAACCTGCTGCTAATTGTCATCGGTGCCTCGGCCGTAGCTCTGGTCATGATCCTGGTCATCGCCGTCCTGCTGGTCAACCGCCACCATCGCCACAGGAATAAAAGGCTCGAGAAGGAGCTCAGCGAAAAAACGTGAGCATGTTTTACCTTTTAAAAACCATGACATACTTGTACCGTAAATGTTTCTTGTATAAATTCTTATTTAAATTCTCCTCAAATATGTTGTTTTTACACCCCAGGCAGGAAATTGACACCCTCTCCAGACAGGCCTCCTTCAGGAGATTGAACTCTGTTAGCACAGACCCCAGAGTGCAGGTAACACACCCCCACACACCCCCACACACTCTCTCTCGCTGAGAACAATAAGGGTGAAGAGAAACCAGGTTGACACACCCGCCCTGTGGCCGGGTGGAGTCAGGGTGGAGTGATGTCTGCTGTGGAGGCTGGTGATGATTACAGACTGCTGCAGCTTCAAACACATGAAACACACACACAGTCCATTCATTTTAGCCAGGTGATGGCTATATCTACATATATATGAATTTGTGTATACATATATATATATATATATATATATATATGTATGTATATATATACATATATACATACATACATATATATACATATATATATGTATGTATATATACATATATATACATATATATATATATATATATGTATATGTATGTATATATACATATATATACATATATATGTATATATATATATACATATATATATATATATATATGTATATAGACATACATATGTATGTATATACATATGTATATATATATATATATATGTATATATATATATACATACACACACATATAGTCTTTCATGTTCACACTCAAACTTTCTTTTACTTTCTTTCTGTAGTCTGAAGATTACGCTCTCCTGAGAGTCGACAGCAGAATGAAAAACAGCCAAATGTCTCTGGTGAGTTAATGATCACGCCTGTTTTTGAGAGCAGATCACGTTAAGTCTCTGCTGTTTTTGTTTGTATTGGGTCAGGACCTTTGAGATTTAGTTTTGGTCGCCAAATAAATTTACAGAAAGTTTTTCAGGTCAGGTCAGGTTTTCAGAGGTGCGTTAACCTAATGTATCACCAGCAGGATGTGCCAAAGCATCTTACTGGTACATCACGCTAGTGCATTTCCTTAGATTAAAATACTCTGCCTGATAAATGCGTTTACCTTCCACATTAAAATTAACCCTATTCTAACTTGACAAACCCTCAGTCTAAAACCTACAGAATCTTCATTTACGATTATATATGTGACAGTTTTCTGTTTTTTTAAATAAACATGACAAACTAACCCGACCTAGTTGAAATATAAGTCGATAACACATTTGTGCCTAATTTTATGACACTTTTTTGTAATTACAGACTATAATACCTAATATTATTTTTGAAAACCACGCATTTTTTAAGAGATATGTTTGAATGCACACCTAAGAAATAAAAAAATAAATAAAGCATCAACCTCTAATATTTAACAGGATGGCTAATCCCTTTCTTTTTAATTAACTTGTTCTTTTTATATAGAAAAATGATGGGTCATTGATTAATGAGCTAACTAGCCGAAACATGAATTAAAAAATAATCAACTTTTATTAGCGATGAGAATCGGCGTTGATCAATATTGGTATCGGTCCTGGTCAAAATCACTGGATCTGATATCGGACAGATAAAATGTAAAATCCTATATGTTGCTTCACTATGCACAGACTGTCAAAATGTAAATAGCATTTTAGCTGAGTCATGTTTGGGCTGTTTATTTCTTCTTTTTGGGAGAACAATAACTAAAAATAACTAATATCGGTATTGGTAGATACTCGAGTTTGTGCTATTGGTATTGGACACAAAAAGGGGTGTGGTCCCATTCCTAACTGTTATGTTTTTCAATCTGTAGTCATGGTTAATTTATCAAGTGCACACTGCAACTTCTACCATTTCGTAAAGAAGACACAAGCATTGTCAGGTTATCGATGAGTTCCAGTTGATAAATACATGCAGTGTTTGTCAGAGTCAGACGGTCGTGTCTGTATCACCTCTCCACCTGCAGGAGCGACCCATCTATAAAGGCAGCCAGTCCACTCTGGGTGGGAAGTGGAGTCCTCCTGGAGGCGTGGAGGTGGACGAGCTGGGACGTCCGGTCGTCTGGCACGACGGCAGAGAGAGTCTGAGAGAGACGGAGATGGACGGGGAGAAGGAGGAGCGCAGGAGGAGGGTGGAGTCGTACCTGAAGAGCAGCAACATGTCACTGGTACGTCTTTGTCGTTTTCAGAAGATTTTTCTCTCCTTGTTGCCGTTTTATCTAATAAAGTCGTGATTTTCCGTTATTTTTCGTGGTGTCTCGCAGGACTCGGGTCTTCCTTCATCCCTGCTTCCACTGAAGGTCCAGCAGGAGGATGGTGTGGGACCCAGAGAACCAGATCTTGGCCACCTGAGGGAGGGAGACTCCCCACGTGAGGAGGACTGGGTCCCCGTCCCATCGGAGGCGGGAGGACGCGAGGACGACTGCGGCAGCAGCTCCTTCGAGATCTCGGAGGCGCTCACTAATCACTTCTACTACAGTAAAGGAGTCCTCAGACCCAGGCCACACCCCAATGCCATTCTGCTGCATCCCAGAACACAGATGATCTAGACCAAGACTCTCATTCTCTACATGTGAACAGAGAGTCTTTGTTTGTTTTATGTTATTATATGTTTTTGTTGGCGTTTTTATGCCTTTGTCAGATATATGCACTGATGATGGCGACAGCGATGGTGAATGACTTAAGTGTGAAGATCGATCCATCCATCGGAAACTAACGTGAAAGATTTTGATCCTTATTATCACCTGCAGATACGGCGGTTTTTAATTTACCTCCACAACAACGATGTTTAAACGAAAACTCGTCAACTCCTTGAATATACAAGGAATCAAGGTCCCTGTTACACAGTGTTTACTGTACGGGCGTGTCCTCAGCTGCCATTAGAGGACGCCATGTTTACATTTTAAATTTTGTTTTCTAATTCTGGCAGGGCAGCAATGACGCTGGCGATTTGTAAGCTTTAAGACCCACTCAACTGGACTCGGAACTGTGACATTTTCAGTTTGGATGCACATGTGGACGACAAGTGTATGTATATATATACACACAGTACACGAGGAAGCAAAACAGAGGTATTGTATGCTTACGGAAAAAAAGGATGCCGGATAAAACATATGGAACTACCTTCTATGACCAGGTTTAAATTATATACATTAACTGTAAGGAAAGAGGAAACATGCAGGAGATGAACTGTGAACACATCACGTCTCTGCAAATTGTTGTATATCATTGTGTGTTTTCTATGAAACTAAAAAAAAAAAACCTTGATATGTAAATGTTTATTCATAAAAGTACAGCACATGTCATTTTAAATAACAAAGTTATACGTTTAAAGGGACTATTAAACTTGTTTCACCTCATGTGAGGTTAAAGGGCATCATGAGCCTCATCACAGCTGCTTTTATGAGATTGTAGTGATTTCCTGGTTTCTCAGTTTCACTCGTCTACACTTCACATCCAAATTGATTTAAAAAAAAAAAAAAGTGAAAGTGCTTTCTTGCAGAGGTAGATGACTTTAAATAACACTCATGTCTGGATGGTACATATAAGGCCGGGGAGCTGTAGATTCTTTATGCTAATCTAAGCCAAAAAGCTGTGAACATCCAGACATGGACGACTGGAGGATGCAACAGAAGAAGACCTACGTCTCCAAACATGCTATGAAGAACACTGGTATTCATTTGATGTGTGCTTAAGATAAAAGTGGCCTTAAATTTGGATGTTAAATTAGTTTCTTTTCTTTGTTTCTAAGAGACTGTATTAACCCAGATGTATGAATAACCTGCAGATGTCAGGTTTAAAAATGTAAATATATTCTTTTATCAGAAGATAATGTAACCAGATATATAGTTTCAACAGTAGTACCAGAACAACTCACAGGTTTATGAAAGTGATGTAATCTTGTGTGGGTTCATTCTGATTAATCAGGGCCAGGAGAAGATAAATTGACTTGTTTAGATACAGCTGGATGAAAAATCTGTAATTATCCCATTTGAATTTTGTTCAATATCAACATAAAAGCTAAATCAATCGATGTATATCAATATAATGTGTATACAGTGTTTTCTGTCTGTTAAGTTGAAAAATGGCTTCTTAAACTTTAATTCTGACATAAATTGAGATCATAATCAAAAATTGTAGTTGCCACCTCAAATACTCCTAAAGTAAATGTTGCCTCTTATTCAAAAAGTAAAAAGCTTATTTTGACTACATTTGAGGATATAGATTACAGGCCAGGAAATAAATGATTATATTTTAGTTGTGATCTGGAATCAGAATTGTTTAAAAGATTGTTACTTGCGCGAGATAGTGGAGTGCACTCTAGTTCACATTTCATCTGTGTGCAATGTTGGTGTACTGTTGCATTTAAAATGTCTTGCACTACACAGCCACTTGTTACTAGTCTGGGTTCAATTCCCATGAGACAGTGGCTCACTGTTCCTGCACTAATGCTCACATGTGGTAAACAAAGCAAATGTGTAAAGTGGGTCGGATCTTATCTTAGCCTTCTTAAGGCCAGTGGTGTGAATATGTAGGCTGGACCAGATTAAACTGGCATAATAACCACTTGACTGGAGTGACGCATACCCACATTCATAACAGACATGTGGATGTTAATTTGAGCCACACATAAAAATCTGTGTGTTTTCTTACTTTTACATACTTATACTTACTAGACTAATTGAGAAGTCTATGCTTAAATTTATATCAGAGAAGAAACAAATTAAATTCACAATAACTCAATCCAACCAGCCAAAACAATTTGGGTCCTTTTCTATAAGGACTGGTATTTAGGATCTAACGGCATGTAGTGTGACTGCGTATGAGAAACTTCAGTGGCTTTCAGGTGAAAAAAAAACAAAAACAAACAGATAATAAATTAATTCACCATTAATATAAATATATTTATTTTTCTTCATATTTCCCCATAAAACTGGACCTTAAACAGTCAATTTGTGGGTTTCATGACATCTAGTGGTGAGGATGCAGACTTCAGGTGACCTACAGGTAACAAAAATGCGACCTGCTTCCTCTGTGAAGTTATTGAATTGCTTCCACTAGATTTGACTGAATCCTACACATTGGAATTTAAGGATATGAAAACTTCATTATTGGAGCTGGGTGCCCCTGCTTGTTTTGGATGTACAAAGATTTATCAAGTAAAAAATATTCAGTCCGACCAATCCTAGGTATGTCAGCGATACGGTTTAAAAAGAAAGATATTGCACAGTACTAGTCAGTCAGCTACATCACTTTTCAATAATATCAAAATACAAACAGAATTTGTTAGACATTAATGCCACACAGATAACTCTGAATCTGTGAAGTCAGACTACATTTTGGGACATCAGTTCTCTGTGAGTCCGCTGGTGAGTGCGAAGGTTACTCCTCTGAGAAAAACACTTGCCACAAACTTCACATGTGTACGGTTTCTCTCCTGTGTGAATCCGCTCGTGTATCTCCAGATGGCTGACACGATCAAAGCTTTTCCCACAGAATGGGCAGATGAACCATTTCTCCTTAATGCGGTGGCTCGCCATAGCTTTATGAAACTCTGGGTCATTTAAGAGGAATAATCTGCTGTCAGAGTTAAAAGACGACATGTTTTTAGTTTGTGCATGTTTCTCTGAGAGGAATCTGATGGACAGTCCTCTCTCTGGGAGATTTATTGCTTCTAAAGGATTTATTGCTTGACTTGTCTGACCCTGGGTGAAAGTCAAAGAAGGCCTTGATTTGCTCGATGCACCTTGTCCGCTGTCTCTCATGAATCTGTCGGAATATGCTGTCTCTGCCGAGCTGTCATAAATGTCCAAGGCATTTTGAATGAGCAGGATTTCCGAGTCCAGACTTTGTGACAGCTGCTTTGGTTCAAAAAGGCAGTCTGAGGTGTCGTTAGTGTCGCTGTCCCCCACTAAGACAGACGTCCACTGCTGGCCCTCTCTTTCTTCCAGGACCCCAGCAGGTTGCTGGTTAGTGTCCATCTCATGGTGACCAGCTCCATCGTTACCACTACTATCGGATTCCTCCATTTGCTCCACAATTTGGACGTCGTCCTCGTCTTCGAGTTTGACTATTAAGTCCTCATCGTCTGTGTCGTCCCTTCTACAATGGTTAGACTTGAGTTGCTCACACTGCTTCTCTTCTGTCTGAGCAGGTGGTGGTTGTGGTTGTGGTGGTGGTGTGTGGTTTGCTGGGATGTCCGCCTTCTCTCTGACACTAGCATCAGAACCCATTGTCTGAACTGAATCTATAATGAGTCCTGAAACAACAGCAATAAGCAGATACAGTTAAAAACTTTATTCATCTTGACACAGTTTCCTTAAAAAAAAATATTATTTTGCTTTGTAACCAGGGCACTTCTACTGTTTTAGGTAGCGAAATTCAAAATATTAAGCTTTTCTTTCTCAAAACGAGGCATCAGACACCGATGACAATTTTCAACACTTATTTTTGACAAAGCATTAAATTAAATAAAATTAAATAAAATGTAATTTAATTTAATTTAATTTAATTTAATTTAATTTAATTTAAAAAAGACAAAGTAATACATTAGCTTCACAGTTAGTTAACATTTCATTGATGTTTTATAAATCTGATTTATTCATCATAAGCTTCTACGGCGTACATATCGTAGATGGACATGCACAAGAAGAGTTTGTTATGTGACTTAATCGATGTTTATGCTGCTTTTGAGTGTTGGAAATCATGAGAAATAACACTTAACTGCTCTGTATTTGTTTACAATTTAGCGGTCATATTTACCATCACCAGTAGGCGGCAGCAGTTTGTTGTGATGCTCTCTCTTGGAAGAAGATGAAGATGATGATGATGTGGGAAGGTTTGTAGTTTGAGCCAGAGGCAGAACAGCCAGCCGCTCGTTTTCCATCAGCATCAACTTTTTGTTCAGTGCTTCGATTTCGCTCTGTCTGCGGCAGAGCTCGGCCTGAAAGAGGGCGAAGCCGTCCTCCCACACTCTGCTGATTTCCAACACTGCGGCTTTAGCTAGCTTCTCCATGATCGAGGTTAACTTGCTCTGAAAAGCCACACAGCTGGCCATGTTTACTCCCAGCTCCGTGCCTCTGCTGCCTGTGGCGACGTGAGCACACTCACAACTGACTCAGCGCGTCAGAGAAATTCACTCAGAAGTCACAGTTTCCACGGTGGAGTTCACATTAGCGTTGTTGTTAAAGGAGAAAAACATGGAAGTGTAACACAATAGCAACCGGAAACGGGGCGTGACCACACGATGACGGCGGACATACGGTGCGAGCAATAGGACAAAATTAGTCAGTGCGAGATTTCTGACGCCTGACCAAAAAAAGCTCTTTCGCTTTTCTTACACTTAATTACGGATAAAATGTCAATATCGAGCTTAAAACTCATTGGCTGCCAGCCATTTTCAACGCAGTGGCCGAATTGACGTCGATACTGGAGAAAGGATTTAAGATTCACTCATTATCACACAGCTGTCTGCTGCCTATCGCAAATCTGGCCATGAAAAGTAGAGGGGTAGTGTGGAATGGGTTAAGTTTGAACAAGATTACATGTAAAAAAAAAAAGTGTCTGCATGCAATCAGAACGAGTATGGAAAACAATAGTATAATCATCTGAAAAATGGACAAATACTGACAGTACAGCTCAACTTAATGTATCTCTTGACAATATATCTGCATATTTTGTGCAGATGTTTAATTGTAACAGTAGTTAATCAGTGTTTTATTAATTTTAACTATTGTATATAATGTGAAACTGGTGAAAGGACAATAAACCATAAAAACTGACTGAGAAAATATGTATACATGCATACGTATATAGAATATATTATTCAATTGTTACATCTATATCTTTCATGAACCAAATTGGACTGTGGGCACTAAACATCTGCATAACGGTCCCTACTTCCCAGATGGCACCTCTCGCAAATTGGAAAGGGTATATAGTAGCCCCATGGTTCTCAAACTGTAGTACATGTACCATCAGTGGCACACAAGCTGTCTTTGGTGGTAGTTTGTCTTTTTGAGGACAAGGTTGATACACAGGGACAGTCAAAGACAGAGAGATTGACTCTGGTCATTTAATGAGAGCTGTGATGAAGCAATAAAGTCTCAACTCTTACCCAGCCAGTATTCTCATGATGGTTCTCCAAATCCAGTTCTGTACTGGTCCCATCCACGTTTAAAATCCACAGTGCCGTCTTTTCTTCTCTGCATCACCTGCAATAGATTTCTGTGTGGAGGTGGAAGTTCTCCAATCTAATCCATCACCAGCAGGAGCATAATCAATCATTATTTTTTGGTGATAGGTGATGACACTGATATAAGGTGAGATCGTCACAGTTCCTTCTGACCTACCTACCTACTTATATATCCATCTATCTACCTACCTGTCTGTCTGTCTACCAACCAACCACATTTGGAGAAACTCCTTCATGGATTTGTTGACATATCCACCACATTCACAAGATTGGAGCAGCAAAGATCAGTCTCCACACACTTTCCCTCTACATTGACATTACAAAATGTCAATCAATGTCAGCAAACGATGTTTTTTTTTGTTTCGTTTTTTCTTAGGATGGGTGTATATCTTGCTGTTGCATGAGTGCTGCCTACTTTTGTCCACTAGATGATGCTGTACTTCTATGTGCGCACATACTCCGCTGGTCAGCAGATTGTCGCTGATAAGTTACTTTAATTTTCAAAGAATGAGCATCTGATTTAAAATATTTACAGTATTCGATTCTATTGGGTACCTTAAAGAAATCACATGACTATATTTCACATATGGACCAATAATTACCCTAAATGTGTCATTGTGGTGGTGTCACAATGCCATTTAAATAATGTTTCCAACAATGTATGTAAATGTGTATAATAAATATGAGCAGGGCTCCAAAGCAACAGAATGAGTTTGTGAAAAATATTTAATCAAAAGCCACAAACTAGAGACGTACGCTTATTGGCTCTCTAACCCGTCAATCAAACGTGGGCGGGGTCGGTGGAAGAGGGCTGTGGGAGCGAAAAGACGACAGAGCTGTCAAACACCAACAACCGTCAGAAATAGTATCCCGGCCAGTACGAAACACATAGGGGAGCTTTTCTATGCGAACATGGACAACTTTTCTGTCAGAATTTAACTGTATGGGAACGCGCACTTTTCCATCGTCGCGACTGAAAACTTCTTGTGTGTGTTAGTAGTAGTAGTCTCATGCTAATGTCTGTCACCGTTAGCTCTTGGCTTGGGTCGAGTTTGTTGACAAACTAGCCTCTCGGCTAGTCGCGGAGCTAGCTGCTGCAAACTTTGTCGCTCTGTCGTTACCCTCTCTGGTTTGCGATAAATACTTTCTGACACAAGTATGGGAACCAACTGTTTTTGCACACGTCGCTTTGAAACGAAAGCAGGTAGGTGCAAAACTTTAACTAATAAGTCTTATCACCAAGTGTTTTTGTGATTGTTTTTAATACCCAGTATTGTGTGTAATATGTTACCATAAAGATACCAATTCATCATACTCTTTCTTGTTCATATGACTTGCACAGAGCTCTTTTGGCAGCATTGTCCGTAGTGTTCATGCTTAGTTTTTTCCAACGGTGTCCGCACTATGGACTTGTTCATTACTTAAACCCTTGAAGAATGACAGGTATGCAAAGGCTCACATATCATGGCAGTTTATCAGGTTTAGACGCTCAGATAAGAGGCTATTCATTTTTATTGAACGTGACCTTGCTCAAATACTTGACAGAGATTTGTCTTTTTTTCTAGCTCATAGGAGAAACATGATTATTTAATATATTTGTAACAGTTAGCAGAAACAACGATTAGATATAGTCATACATTTTTACAGGATGTTAAGAGAATATGTGAATAGTTATGGGTTGTTCATTCTTTTCTTCATTCAAACACACAACCAAGTGATTGCCCCTCAAACACATTTACACCCCATTTAATACTGTTGCACTTCAAAAGGCACTCCAAGATTTGCTCAACCTATCATTACAACATCACTTAAGTTTTTGATTTATTGTTGACATTTTCTATTAGTCTGTAATCCACTGGGACACAGCTGGAGAGTGTTCAGGCCCCCGATCTGCTGGTAAAACATTTGGCCTGAAGCTGCTCTGGAGATGTCCCATCTGTTTTGGAGTAGCAACAGGCCACATTTTAAAGACCAAAAAAAAGACCGCCTTTTAAAATTTCACCCTTTTCCATGTGTAGTCTCTTTAGTGTGGTGTGTTAAATACATGCCTTTTGGACATGTAGGCAACGCAGTGTAGTTACAAAATAAATATAGAAACGAACGCTGGTGGCTTGCCCTCATATTTTTTCTTCTAATCATTTGTCTCAGAAAATTGCCACAACATATAAATATAACTGTAGGACTATGTGATATAATTTTATTTTCAATGGTTTAAATAAATTTTATAGTGTGGCCAACGTTTTTATCCTTTATCCTTGTAATTGGGCTGTTTGTTGTCAGTGAATCATGGTGAATCGTGTCTATTTTTCTTTTTTACAGCAGAAGTGGGTGTAAAAATTCTTTTTGGTGGTTAGTACACTGGTTTAGACTGGAAGTATCATTCCAAATGAACACTGGTTAACGTTTGACTCACCCACAGCATCTTTCTAGAATAATGAAGTTCCTTTAGATTTGCATGACTGAAATTTTAGTGTAGGAAGTTTATGTTTAGTTGGCATCAGCTGCTCTGAACACTGATGTGGGTGCATGGGAACAGATGCTTGTATATTTGAATCAATGGTGAATTTTACTCACTGGCCTATTATTGACTCCGCACATGCCAAACAAATAAGTTGATGAAATGTGATGTGTCTCAGTTCTTTCTCAGTCTTGCAATGTTTTGGGACAGGAACGTTAACTTTGTAGTACCAGCATTTCAGCAAGGCAGAAAATGAAGTGGCTTCAGAGAGAAAGAAGAAATAGGAGGAAGAAAAGCCTTTTAAGGATGTTGCTGGGACAGAGAAAGATCTCAGTAACTTGCAAAGGGTCTACTGTCTATGATGTAATACTAACAGAACAAATCAGAATCTGGCTGTGTCAACTCAGCTCTGTTTTTAGGATCCAAACTTATTTAGAACTCTTCTGGGCCAAAAATGGACTTTTGTTTCTCTTTAATTTTAATTAAAATGTACCTGTTTTATATCAACCTCAATTCATGGATTAGCCACAATTTCCCATGTCCTGTGTACACACTCTAAAAATGTCTGCTCACTTACAATAAATATGACTGAATTACATTACTCTCAGTGAAAACGATGGCACGTTTTGTTGCATTAAAAGCAGTACTGTGACGAATGAGTCAAAAATAAATTATGGTTGCGCTTGTCTTTACTACCAGCTTTGTCAAAGGTCATCTCTCTTCACTCATTCTACAGCATCCATTACTTTATTACCTTCCATGCTTAGTCTTAGAGGCTAATTACTTAATTAAATGCACAGGCTTAATCAATTCAAAATTGATGGGGGATTTTCTGCTGAGGGTCAAGGAATGTGTTTTTCAATCTATTTTTATCTACTTTATTGCCTTCCATCAGTATTTGCAAGATATATCTATAACCAGACCCTCAGCATTCCCTCTAGCCTCAAGCACTCCTAAACGTTAGATATGAAAGCCACATTGTTTACAAGTATAAAGACCTTTAACCACAGACTTCCTTTCCTGTTCCCCTTTGTACCCTGCTGATTTTGTTTTGGATGGCAGAAAGGTCCGGGACCTGAGCTATTCTTTGGCTAATCTCCAATATTTGGACAATCGGCCCCTATTACAGCCATTATATTTGGGTCTGTTGAGCAATAATGATTTGTCTCATCCATCCTAATGCAAGAGCTGGTCTGTCACAGCTGCTTTAAAATACCTAAACCTTTCTCCTACAGCATAGGTGTGTGGCATGAATATTAATTGACTTTTCACATCTTAATCTCAAACTAATGAAACATTTTTCATCCATTTTCCTAGGTCTCCAAGGATTTACCACACATTTGTCAAATATGTGAAGTCCCCCTCATCCTGGTGGACTCTACTTACAATCAGTGAGGAACTGGTCCAGTGGGAAACGGGTTAGTTACCGGGAGTGCTCTAAAGAAAAGCCAGAGTCTATGCGTGTGACATATTCCCACTCAGGACACAAACTAAGTAAATTCTGTGCTGTCGTGGAACGATTGGCACCATTAAAACTGTCTAGTCCTCTTGTCATGTGGGTGCATTACAGACAAAAGCTCATATCACCCTCACTGGTATCACCATCTTTCACATCACCATGGATCGGAATAAAAGAAATTCCATCGCTGGGTTCCCTACACGACCTGAACGCCTCAATGAGGACAGAGATACTGTCGGAGGGGTAGGGGTGTGCGAGGTGGGCATGGGCCCGACATCACAGGTCAGTCTTTGTTTTTTAATTTTTAACAGTTAATTTAAATTAAAATTGTGTTTAAATTTAGAGAGATTGTTAGATTATTAGAGATTGGATTATGGGTTTGTGGCTGTGTTGTCCAAGTTTCTCCATCAACCATTTTACCGTTTCCCCATCTGTCTGTGCTGTGCAAATTACAAAATGAAAGGGCAGCAGCACTAATGAACAGTAATGGCTGAACAAATGCTAATGGTTGGATTTGAAGGGTTGAGTGGTTTGCTGGGTTGCCTAACACACAAAAAGTTAATCTGTCTCTTATTTAATTTGTTGTCCTCACGTTGTCATCTGTGCTGTTAAGTATGTGCTTATTTCTGTCTGTCAAGACCGAAAGAATGTACGCTGGTACAAATCAGTCTTCATATCTATTGTTTAGTCCTTTAGACTTTGTCCCACTTACATGCAACACTATCTGTCTGACTCGATCTTATTTTGCTGCACAAACGAGCAAATTATAGCAGTGGTCCTTGAGCATACACTGTGATTTGGTGTGTTTTTACTAGTCTGTGCATATCTTTGTCAGGTGGGCAGGGTGTGGCCATCATCCTACAGAGCCCTTATTAGTGCCTTCTCCCGTCTGACACGCCTTGATGACTTCACCTGTGAGTGGATTGGCTCTGGATTCTTCTCTGATGTCTTTAAGGTGGGTGGAGATCTGTTATTACTTTCCTTTTTATGGACCCTTAAGATATTTTTTTCCTCTTGACTTTGGCTTCAGTCTGTTGTTTGCCTTCTTATCTTGTTTGACTTCTTCTGCCTCTTAATGTGTCTAGACTTGTACTCATTTGACCTGAGGATTTATATCTTTTTCCCTTGTACGTGACAAGAAATTGTGCTTTTGTTGAATGCCTTTTATGCCTGGTTCAGGATAAGCATAAACTTGTTAAGCATGCCTCTCATACACGTGTAGTGAATAAGCTAACCCCCAAAGTAATTTTAGATTTGATTTGACTTATTAAGTTGATTCACTCAAGACGTTTTCCTGGACATTTTAGGTCAAGTTAGTTTCAGCTGGTTCAAAGACATGAATTAAGTATGGGGTTGTTCACCCTGTTACTCAGTCCCCTCCCCCTACATGCATGTGAATGGGACTCACACCAGCGCATTTGGCACCATTAGAGTAGTTTTGCCAGATTAATCCCTCTTCGTCAACATCGATCAGCAAAGAAATAACATTTTCTCATTAGGAATATTATCAAGGGCATCATGACAGCATGGAATCTGTACATGGCCTGTTGTAACCGAGTTGTTGTGTGGGCTACTCCTTTCAGTTAAGCTCCTCTTTTGCTAAATAAATGACACTGACTAATACTGACTAATATTTTTAAGTGGTTTTGGTGTAACTTGTTGTGATAGGAAGACGCTTTCAATAATTAGCACCACAGTTAAATGCAGGGCTGACCTGTTGTTAAAGGGTGAAAGATCCAGTGTTTAACATTAAGGAGGGTTTTTTCGGCAGAAATTCTCATTTCTATAAATTCAGTATACTTGCTTACACATTTACAAACATTTGTTTGGTCTTCATAGACTTAGAAGAAGACTTTTCTTGTAGTTTAGGCAAAGGTCTTGCTTTACCGAGGGGCTGCGGTTTGCATAAATATGTTTAGACAGCACTTAAACACAGAAGAACAACATCATGTGAAGGCCACTGAAGATTTGTGACGCATTGGGGAAAGGAAGGGTTTGTTACAATCTACGTTCTCACCATCATTAATGGTACACACTGGACCTTTAAAAAACAGAATGAAATTGTGGATTAAGGTGTTATTTTGTGCATGTGGTATTTTGATAAATAATGGCTTAGAGTATTTTGAAGACATCAACCTGGGCTAAATCCTGTTATATTTTGTATGTCTTTATATTTTTCACGTCACTGTGTATTTTGGAATTTGAATATAACCTTCACTCATTGGATTCATGAACTGGAGTGACTTTCCTTCTCTATAGTGCCTCTCTTTCAGGCTGTAACTTTTGGGCTTATTGATGTAATGTTGATGCATTGGGTCTGACAGCTACTGTTGGGTGTTTTGCATTTGGTTTGGAAGATCTGAAAGGTCTGTGTTGGAAGCCAATGAAGGCATTTTTAAATTCACATTTACTCTCTGGAAAGCACCCCACTGTGGAGATTCGTCATCCACTGCAGAAGAGTGAACTACAGACCATAAAAAGTACATAAAAAGCAACCTGCGGTTTCAGTTATTGATATCCACATTTACTACATTAGACAAAATGCTTAAAAAAAGTGTTGCTCTATGTCTTGTCTGAAGGCTAAAATATAAGCAAATTATTCTCAGTGTTTATTCAAAGTGGAATCTAATAGACATATAAACATTTCCAGCTTCCTACATGAACGCTGTCACTTAACCACGATTCATCTCGCTCTCTTGTAGCGTAGAGGAGATGGTGGCATAGTGATGAAGAGCACAGTGAGGTTCAAAGGCATGGAAGAGGTGAAGGAGGAGAGAAAAAAGCCTCTGATGGTTGAAAGGTATAAATATGGGGGTTAAGTGGAGGCTTTTGCAGGTTATTGAGTATAAGGGATGGTGGCAGACAGGGGCTGTAGTAGAGTTCTGAGGAGGAGTAGAGGGAGATGGGGGTTTAAAGGTCAAGGAAAAAATGGGGGTTATGATTTCTAGAAAAGTGCAGAGGTGAAATGACATGTTCCATAGGAGGGTCTGCAGGGGTGGAGAGGGAACAAGTGAGTAAGATGCAAGAGAGAGATATTACTGCTACTGTGGAGTGTGATTTGGGGATGATGGTTTGCTGGAGGACACAGTGTTAGGGGGAGAAAGAGGGGGATCAGGAATAAACCTAATGGGGGATGTGAAGACATGGGGGGTTGGAGGAGGATAGACGGATGTGGGGGAGGAGGCCTTCAGGGGAGTGGCCATCTGTTGTTTCTGCTGTCCTGTGGTGGAGACTGTCGGCTCTCGCAGCCAGGCCCCTTCCTTTGAACTTGAACAGAGAGATTTTTGTCTCTGTATGTATGAGATGCAGAGACACTGGTGTCCCCCTAAATGAAAAAACACACTCCACCGTCCTTTATAATTATTATACAATGTATACTGTAGTTATTGTTGATACATGAATATACCACTTCTGCCCTATGGCATCATATTTTACTGATTTTCATCAATACCTCCTATATACCCCATACTGACTAGTCCCAGCTGTCAATTCTCTTTGCTGCTGTAAGTAATATTACCCTCCACTGTGTCACCACTGTGCCGTGGCTGTCATGATGGGAGATGGTCATGTGAACAATGGCTCTCCATTGTTAGCGGATGATGAAAAGCTTCCCTCTGTTATAGTTGATATGATTGACAGGCTACCATATTCCCATAGAAGGATGATTCTTGTCTGAATTGATCTCAGAGAGATTGAAAATGTATAACATTAGAATCATCTGTCATCATATTTTTTTCTCAAATGACGCATAGACATGTTCTTGTATTCCATAACTAAGCATATCACTATTGCACATTTACAGCATTGAAACCATGTTATGTATGTATGTGATATAGTGATCATATTGTATAAATGAGACCGTATGTCTCCTACTGATGTGACAGTCAGCATTCTGAAGGATTCCTTGTCTGAAGCTGTCGATCATGTTTGAATAGACTCTCCTTGCTAAAGGTTAATTACCTTCACTCAGGTCCAAATACGTGTAAGCATTTAAAGGTTTTGGAAATCTTTCTAAATACACTTTAGTTTGCTCTTTTTATGGACTGGAAAAAAACTGCGTCATGATCTATATGTGTTACTTCTGTCAGGAAGTGACTAAACAAGTGTAGGATGGTAGATTATTCTGCAGCAGCTTGTGCTACTTACTGTGGTTTGCGTGTTTATATTTCCTATTTGCATGAGTATCTTCAGAGGAAGTCAAATAGCTGATAGTTTTGTATTGAGTTGTGGCCTCTCTGAAACATGAAGTGAGAAGGTCACCTTTTTATTAAGAGGTGATGGGGCATTAAGAAAAAAAATCCACGTAGGGCTCTTGGTTTTTGTAACTCATTTAAAAGAATAAATAAAAATAAAGCCCCAATACAGAGATTGAGAACGAACAGCTCCTATGAAAATCATAAAATCTTTGAATTTCAGTTCACCCCTAAACACATATTACAACTTGTTCCTACTTAAATGTGTATTATCTAGTATATTTCAGGGTTATGTAGGGCATACATAATACAGGGTATTTTTTCAGTATATTTGCCACCCTTTTCCTACACAGCACCTAAGTTCTACTTTGATTAAACTTCTCCTTTTGCTGCAAGGGACTATGTCAGTTGGAGTTTTGCAAGTCACACATAATTGACGCAATGTGCTCCCTGGCCAACTGGAAATTTGCTCCAAGTCAGCGATGAATCCAGTCACCACAGCCAATCAGAGACAGGGAAGAGGATAGTGGCTGAAACCCCAAAGATGTGCTCATCCCAAATTTGACACAAATGTTTCTGTGTGATGTTACTACATACAAAGTCAATGGGAAGATGCCAGTAGATGAGAATTTCATGTCAAGCCTTGGCTGGCGGTGCAAATTGAAAGAATCCCTGTTAATCCAATCCAGTCCAATCCAATCAACTTTATTTGTAAAGCACTTTAAAGCAACAGTGAACCAGTGCTTACACAAGGTGATAAGATACATCTAAAACGACTAAAATAAATTAAAAGATATAAAGACATTAATACAAATTATTAAAAACAAATCAAATCAAATAAATAAACAAATAAAAAATAAAATTAAATGGAAATAACATCAACAATTTAAAAAGTATCAAAGGCCACTGAAAACAGGTGAGTTTTAAGAAGAGATTTAAAAACAGGCAGGGAAGACACAATCCCCTCTGAGCTGTTAATCACAAATTGTGTGTGTTTTTCGAAAGCCAGTTGGTGTTGGATGTAGATTCAGCTGCATGTCACTATCACTATATTTTCCATAGTTAGCATTAGCCACTAGGTGAGTACTCACGGTTTGTGGTTCATTCATGTATAGCGAATAATTGAACACAAATGGCGCATATAACTTGAAAAATTGCTTTCCATTATGTGTGAGCACACCGCTGGTTTATCAGAGAAGAAGATAAAGAGCCATGACACACTGTAGGTCACACACAGCACTATGTCCAGTGGCTGGTCTGTAGACATAAAATGGGGCTAAAATAGGCCTGGTATCACAAGTCAGTGGCGCCTCCTGGTGCAGGATCATGTAGCATGTGGTCTCTGTCGCTGGTCACTAATGTAGTGTGAGCTCAAAGCAACTGCAAAAGCTCCTGATCACATAACAGCATGTGCTATGTGGAGGGGAATGGACAGTGGTCCACTGACGTTTGAAAGTGACTGTGAAAGGGACAGACAAATGGATAATCAATGGACAGACGAAGGGATACCGATCAATAGATGGACTAATGGGTGGATGGGTGATGATGGATGGGGATTCTGCTGCCATCAGTGTCAGACCGACATCTCAGTGCACAATAACACAACATTGATTGTGCAGTTATGGACTGACACATTAAATATCATGGATGGTCGGCTATGACTGACCTAATTTTTCCACTTCTTTTTATATTCTGTCTTTCTATTCTTCTTCTTTGTGCTTGAGTCACACACTTATTAGCTGTGTTTTTAATTTAATTTAATTTTTAATGATGTATCTGTTGTTACGCAAGCTGAAAAATCTTTGCATCCAGTTAAATATAGTTTTTTTTAAGTACACTTCAGACATTGCAATTAACCATTGTTCAGTTGCATTGGAATGTATTTGCAGCATGTTGAAATGTGCCATCATTTGTGTGCTTTACAGGTACATCATCGCGTGTCCGACCAAGTTATGGCTCTGAAAATGAACAAGCTCAGTAGCAACAGAGCCAACATGCTGAGAGAGGTTCAACTCATGAACCGGCTTTCACATCCAAATGTACTCAGGTTGGTAACGGAATTATTGCTTTGTTCAAAGGGGTTAAATATGAAAACTGAAGTCTGACGTAGATAATATGTGTTAACCTGTTAGGAAAACCACCACACACTAGCTTGACGTAGGTGTTCTTAACTATTGCATTATCAGATATAACATGAGCTATTTTGTATAACCTGATTAGCCCTGTTTCTCTATATACTTTTTAATAGTCTGCAAGGCCAGTTATGTGTTTGTGTATTCACTGGCATATGATTTAATAATGAAATGCTAAGAATAATTCAGAATAAGATCACTATCTTAAACTCACAATGGGCTTATTTTAAGGTTTAAGGTCACTCTGGAACTTCTCGTAATAAAGAGTATTTTGCATTTGTAACATTGCATATTAGTTATTTCCTGGGACACATAGTTCTTTGGTGATATGTTAGATTTATTCTCTCACAATAATCTCACTGCTTTAACCTCTTCTCTCACTTGAGTCTCCTTTCACTTTACAAGTCTGTGGTTGTGACCTGTTTCCTCTTGGGTTGGTGAGAAACTGTGTCAAACACACAGCCTATTAACAATGGATTTTCTAGACTGCCAGCTCCCGTTAAGGCTGGAGTAGATGCCTAGTGGCCAGAAAGCAAGGAGAACTCTTTCTGACTCAGGGGAACAGTTGAAGGCTTTGAACACTGACATCATTATTTTTATTTTTCGGGCTGTCAAACAAATAAAAATAATGTAATTACATGAATACTGAAGCTTGTATTAAATATTTTATTTATTTAAATTCAGATACTATTGTTTAATAGCATCTTTAAGTTTAATCATAGATTCTTTCCCTGGCAACAGATGGAACTTGTCTGCACTTACACTCCTATATTCATTTGCAGGCCATTGGTTTAGTTTTGCAATCAGTGCCTGTGTGCCTTTCTAGTTTTTTTTCTAGTGTTTTTATCACTACTTCATGAGCTGTTAATTAGAGGTGAGACTTAATGCTGCATAAAGATCATATCTTATCACGATACCCAACGCAGTGATTCTGATATTTGTTCAACCGATGTTCGTGCAGTAGAGGAATTTTGTATTTATTTAATATATTGCAGACATGCATAAGGAGTGCGCACAGGCTTCAGTTTCTAGAGCAGTGTTTCATCCAGTTAATGCAAATAACATATCTGGTCTCTCTCTAAATGTTTGTCTTACACTGTCGATGTATGTTCAAACAGTACCATCACCTTGTTACACTTTAATTTGTCTCATTAGCCACATGAAAACCTGCCTTGTTCTCTCGTGGCTTTATAGGATACATTTCTCTGCCACATTCTATGGCATCATTCATCTTGTTTTATTTTATTTTAATGTTGTATTCCATTTGAATTGATTTCATTGCTACTTATTCCAGGTGTTTAACACTTTGTTGATTTTTCCTCTCTGTAAAAAAAACAAAAAAATGAGAGGGAGTGTTTTCTTTTGAACATACACATACATGCAGAAATACCTAACACACACACACACACGCACACATACATGCACAGTTTGTTTTACAATGCCATCTTTGTTGAGCACGCCTCAAGGGTTGTGTGTCTGTCTGTGTGTTAACAAGCAGGCACTGAGGGGGTCATTGTTAGCTAAAATCCAACAAGGACCCATAAAGTTGACCTTTTCATTGCCTCTAGAATTATGAGGGTGTCAGTGCTGCTTGTGTATGAAGTTGGTTTATATGTCTCTCTGTGCACATGCACACATACATCGTTTTCCTTCTGGTTGAAGGAGAGAACATGAGTCAAAGCTCAATCAAAGTGTAAATAAAAATTGACTAGGGAAAACAAAGTATTTTTTTTTCCCATTTCAAAAAAGTTGATAGTGTAAAGATAGCTTTAAAAATGAAATAAATGCATGGTAGAGAATCGTGCACACAGAAGTGATTGCAGTGAATGAAATGCTGTGTTTTTGGAAAGACTGTAGAAATTCATAGACAAGGTGGAAGGAGAAAAGGGGGGTGAAGCAACTGGGCTGCCATTATCCTCCTGTTTACTGACAGTCCCACAGTAATCACTTGTCTGGTCTTGCTCATAGGAATTTTTTTATGTTTTTCCTCTTGAACTTTCCTTCATCCCCTCCCTGTTCTTCATAAACGAGTTTAGTCAAGATGTTTCTACACCGTTTAAATTTAAATGGCTCTATAGAACAGGCGATTGAGCCAAAGAAAATACTGTACATACTGTGTGTAAAGAGGTTTCTCTTGATTCCAAAGACCTGTCTGTGTGTCCGCCTCCATATGCTGATGTAATCCTTTTTTATGGAAATCAACAAATGTCCTATCGTATTTAACAACTCCTTCATTTTGCATATCTTTTGTGCTCCTGTAGGTTCAAGGGAGTGTGTGTCCACGAGGGCCAGCTTCATGCTCTGACGGAGGTACATCACAGACACAGACACACACCATTTCACATTAAAGCTTCTCACAATGACATGTGAGAACGTAGTGTTTCTGCTGATGATGAAAGGTGGTTCCTGCTATTTTTGGGTGAACATCACATCATGTTTAAACACAACAGGGTTGCTCGCCACTCTGTAATTGTGGCAAACCAAAACTGAGTGATGTTGTGTTTACACAATAACACTTAGGCTGTGTATGTCTGTGTGAGGGAGACAGAGGAATGGGGAATTTGATATAAGCGGTTAATAAAATTCCCCGGAGGTGCTTAATGTCACAGCAATACACCATTAGGGTTTCAGTGAGCAATACTTTCTACTTGCACATAGTCTATATTTATCCTACGTATGTGTAACTGTGTATTTGTTTTTGTGTCATTGTGTGTTAGGGAGGCATGGAGAAGTCACTGGTTTGTGATAGCCATTAATAACTCATGGAAATGCTTTACAAACATTTGCTAAAATGCCACTTGCACACTATTCAAATAAGGTCAGGCTTCAGTCACAGAGAAATGAGAGGAACATTAGGTTGAATTTAATGTTATTTAGAATTAACTCATCACTGATAACAGTAAAAACACCTGTATGATTTATTATTGTAGCTGTTCAGTTGAGTTAGGTATTGTTTGAATTTCATCATTTTTGATTTTGCCCAGTTTGCCTGTATTTATGTTCACTAACATAAATATATTGTTATCTTTAGCACAAACTAAACATCTACATTCCATTTTCTGAACATTATTATGATTGTGTGTCATATTTGTTAGTAACCCAAAAAAGTAAGTGTACAGTATAATTCATGTTTCTTCGATCAGCACATAACTTCACTTGAATGCTGCTTGGATTTGCCCAATTAAACCTGTACCAGGACTGATCTAATCAGCATAAAATGGTTCAGTCCAATATTGAGGAGTAAAAATGCTATCCTTACAGTTTTGTATAAAAGATCGATGAACGTACGACATGTATAGATGGATAAAAAACATGTTTTTTTGCATCTTCTTGCCTCGTATGACAGTTGAACGTTTTTCTACTTTTTAACTGCTGGGGAAACAAAATATGTGAATAATTAACTGTATACTAATAATTAGTATAATACTAAAATGCTAGATATTTTCCAGTACATAATCTACCTATCCCTTCTAGCATGGCTGTCAAAGGTATCAAGGGTCCACTGTACCCTTTATATAATAAAATGGAGGTTTAAATAACAAAGGTCCACAAAGCCATGTTCCTTTCCTTGCAAGAATATTTACTCAAAGGCGTAAAGCCAACGGTTAACTACTTTAACTGTTACAAATTACACTGTCTTTACACTTTATTCAGAAATGACATAAAAGTAAGCTGATACCCTCTGCCACAGAGAGTCATTTCTATATCCTGATGTCTCTCAATGCATTCACACATATACTACACAAAAACATGCATTCATGACATACAGTATACTTGTGCATGCATGCACTACAAAGGTTCAACCAGCATCTTAAAATGCATGTCTGTAAACACACTTTCATTGGAAAACACATAACACACAATTCATCCTTCTTAGAAGAAAGAGCACTCTGTTAAACACAGTTAAGATCCTTCACGGCGCACACATGTGTACATGATTACACTGCACAGTCAATGTGCTTATTGTAGCTCTGCCAACAAAGACAAACACCAAGTCTGCAGTTTCAGAAGAGAAGACAGCTCAAGAAATGCACACACACACACACACAAGCGCATATTGTGCGACACACACACATAAATATACATAGGTGCACACTGCGGTTGGTCTTGTTTTCATGCTGCGGGGTAAACAGATCCTGTTGTGTCGTGTCAGGACCTAAAGTGAATGCTCTGACCCTGGTACCAGGCTCTTGCTGTTTTGTTACCTGACCCCCACCATGAGGCCGTGTTCAGAGGAAACGGAGAATGAAGTTATTGCTTGCCCGCGAGCTACCTTAAAGAAATTCACTCTCTCCTTTGCACACACACACATGCAGACACACGCACAAGTCCAAATACTACACAAAAACAAGAATTATGACCTATCCTGCCACTAAATCTGAACACAATTTCCAGAAACATTATAAAATGTATTATATTTTAATGCAAAGTACAGAACGGTTGGATTTTTTGTAATATGTTATAATATTTTACAAGACGTATTTACTAGATTCATACTATTACGATAAGTTTAAATATTGGAGCTGATTGGTTTAGATAATTACTGATTATTATTTATTATCAGCCTAATATTATTTTATTCACACTTTAAATGTACTATACTATAAACAGAAATATTACATAGACATACAGTCATATAGTCCACACCATTGCTGGTAAGTATTTCTTGTGAGCATTGTTCTTTAAAGATTAAGGAAGATTTAACAAAAATAACAAACAAAAACAGAATAGTACATCTCACATCAGTTTACCCTGTTGCTAAACTAATAACAGTACAATCATAATTGGGATTTATGTTTTTATTTTGTGTTTTAATGTCCTTAACACAGCTGTCTAAAGATGTGTAATGAACTTCCATGGAATCTAAGTTGTATAACGTAGTATTGTTATGTTGATAGCAGTTGTATAGGTCAATGACCACATGACTCATTTGTTTTTTTTGTTAAGTGTTGTTATGAAAATACTGAAGCTTGTGTGTTCTCTATTCTTTGTGTTTCCATATGAAGTTATTTAGAGATGTTCAAGAGTTAGGAAATAGAGATGTTCTTTTTCTGCCAAATATCAATTTAATGCTGCTGCAATCATAATGTGCTAATAGTGAGTCATGACCCATGTTAGGATCTTCCTGATGTTTGAAGCTGCTCTCGGCAGCAAACAAAGATCCTTTTGTTTTGAGTCGTTTTAGGGTTTTAACCTGAAACACAGACAGTCAAGCAGAGCCATGTCCAGATTACAACAACCGTATGTTTTTCATTTCCTCTGCACTCCACATTATACACAATCATGGTGAGGTGCTGCTATGGTTAAAACATGTGCTATGTCAAGTAATCACTGCATTATGTCAGTACCTCCAAGAATAGGATCAGGCAAATTCCACAAGAAATGCCATCTCTAAATAAGAGGCTTTCCCCCCTAAATGTGACTCCTATTCAGTTACTTTTAATTTGACAGCAGTTACATGCTTCCTGTAAAGTCTAAAACCATGTAAGATGCATTTTGAACCAGCACATGCCGTATGTGCTGCATATTCATAGTCGGTGTGTGAGTAAAGGCAGCTCCATCTCGATCTTAAATAACATGATAATGGAAGAAAACAGGTTTGAATTGTCTCCAGTTTAGTTGTATCCATATTTTCCCAAAACCCCACTGAGCAGAGAACAGATGTTGACCCCTGTAGCTACCGAGGAATTTGTTGGACAAATGCTGTAATCCTCAGACATCATGAATATATGAGCGTGTTTGTGTGTGAGTGTGTGCGCGCGCACGATAGAACATTTAAAGGTAACAGACTGTAGACTCTGCCTTTTTAAGGGAATGGATTTTAATATGTACGGCACATGCACAGTTACAAAATAGCTTTTTTAATCAAAAACATTGCTTCGTCTCTTAATTCATGAGTCTTCAAGCTTTTGTAAACTAAAAAAATAATAGCGTTAAACCTTTATTCTGTTATGGATAATTGACTGTGAATGGTTACAGAGCTATTAAGCTATTATTCTAAAATTAATTAATTAATTAATACATATACAGGAAAACAATTAGGAAAATCAAAGATATGTAGATGATATGGATAATGTGGATGATAAAACATTTATCATTAAATACATTATATCAGTGCAAAGTTTTTAATTTATCAAATTAGAATTAAATTAGAACAATAAACACAAAGATAAAAAAATCACAAAATTAAAGGCAAGCTAAAAAGATGACATTTTAATGTCTTTCTTAAAAAGGTAATACAGTCAGTACCTTTTAGATGTTATAACATCTTTCTTTGGAGGATGAAGAGGAAAAAGAGTGACGTCCTCCTCTCATAGTCATCCCCCCCTTTGGCCTAATTCTGTGCCTGTCGGTCAAACGAATAATCAAAGCTAACCCTGACAATCTAGTCCCATCCAATCTAGTCCCATCATGGACAACCACTGTTGTCCATGATGTGTGACATGGGATTGGGATTAGTGTGTCTGTGTGCCTGCATGCATGCAGCAAGGTCAGATAAGTTCTTCTGGATCAAAGCTGACAGGTACAGTGAAGGACCCTGGCCATTGAGCTGATTTGCCCATCTGGCTGCCCACTCTTCAGGGGGCAACACTCGTTGCAGCTCTAACTGAGATTAAACATCTCACATTTAATCTGATGTAACCCCAGTTCACTGATACAGTATACAGTGTTTGACTTGCACATTTAACCATTTTGCTCTCTTAAACTGTCCATGCTTTATGTTTTGAATACGGTTTGAACCGTCAATGTTTGTCAAGCACTAACTTCTTGTGCCACAGGTCCAACATTTTTCCCCTAATACATTAGTGTATTGTGTTCATTAAACATGTTCATTAAATTGTGTGTCAATCTTCCTCTCTGTGCAGTACATCAATGGTGGAAACCTGGAGCAGCTTCTTGACAGCAACATACACCTGAGTTGGCCCACCAGGGTGAAAATGGCCTATGAGATTGCCTGCGGTCTGGCCTATCTGCACTCAAAAGGTGTATTCCACCGAGACCTCACCTCCAAGGTGAGCTACTGATTCAGTAATTTACTATGGTCCCACTCCCAGGATGAATGAAGCAACTTATGTCTGTAAAACTAATAATATTATAGATTTACAGTGTCTTGACACATTTGTCTGTCCTTCACCTGCTAACCTCTCTGCAAAGAACAAAGTGTCACTGCTGTCAGACGTGATCATCTGTACCACGCGGCTTCTAGTTTTCCAACTTGACCCAGAGCCATGTTGGCATGGAGTAAGCAGGGAAAAACAGGGACAGTATGTACTCTACTGTAAACCCATACAAGCTTATAGGTGCTTGTCTGCACAAGGAAACAAAAGTTTTTCTAAGTAAACTAGATGTTCACAGGGTTGAATAATATTGTCATAGCTTTGCGAGGTAAGTTCCTCAAAATAATTTAAAGTACAAGAAATGTTTGCACTGGACTGTATTCTTGTATCATAAGTACAGTATGTCAACAAGACTGATAATGTGTATATACTGTATGTATATTGCATATCACATTCAACTTTGGGCTGCCAAATGTTATGTGTTATGTAACTTTGTACAAACCATGTCAGCAGCGCACGTAGTGTTTTGTGCAGTGATGTATCAGTACTGCTCAAACTTGAACAATGCTAACGGCAGATGTTATGCAGTGTGAAGAGGAAGAGTACAAACCTTGTAGAAATACGCATCAATGTTTGCTGTTGGTTCCTGTATTCTGTGTTTGTACACGGAACAGCGATGTACAGTCAACTAATGTTGAACACTTAAATCCAAGTTTGACTAGGAAGTAGAAGTTTGAATGATATTAAACCACAACATGTTTTTTTAGTACCCAAGTGTTGCAACTTCCTTAACTACTGTATATTATGTTTTACTAAACGTAATGTTTGTTTTTTTTCTGTATTCACAGAACTGCCTCATCAAATGTGACGACAACAGCTACACAGCAGTGGTCGGAGACTTTGGCCTGGCAGAAAAGATCCCCACCACTGTGTAAGGAGTCTTAGATTGATTGCTGCTCTACATAAACATACACAGCCGTAGTTGTAATCCAGAGAGAGGCTTCTTACTGTGTTGAAACTGTGGGGAATTATCTTTTTAGCCTCTTTTGGTTCTCTGTTTTTTATGGTTAAATCACAGCTGCCCTCGTGGGCAGCCATTTTCTACAAAACCCTGCACTACCTGCCAATCACAGAACAACACACATACTGTTAGTAAGTGGCTGATGAACAGAGTCATGCACGTCACAGATATTAAAGCCCCAGATACTTTTCTCATGAAGTCAGAGCAGAGAGGAGAGTGAACAACACATGAGTAAAAGCTGATGATGTTCTTTGTCTGCTTGTTTTATAACCACAGAATGATGTGTTATTTATTTTTGCAATAATAAGTTAATTATGCAGTGATGTGGTGGGAGTTGTGTAGTTACTTCACCCCCCGGAGTGGGAGTGAAGTATTGTTTTTGGTGGCTCTGTCTGTCTGTGTGTCTGTGTGTGTGTGTGTGCGCGCTTCCACACTTGCTTGCAATATGAGCAAAAGAGGCTTGTAGAATTTGTGATAGACACACACACGTTGTCCAAGAATTTAGACTCTGACATGGATTCGATTGCCTTGTTGTTAGATTGGTTTGATGTTTTTTTCTGCTCCCTCCTTGTCACAAATTATTGTTATCATTACCACACGTCATTATGCTTCATTATTCTCCCTACAAAACAAATAAACAAGTACAATAGCAGATAAATTATAACTCAAATACTCTGCCAAGCTATACGGTGTTACATGAGGAAAGCCTGTATTAAACTTTCATCCATCCATCTTCTACCACTTTATCCTCCACCAGAGGGTCGTGGGGGGTGCTGTGCCAATCTCAGCTGACATAGGGTGATAGGCGGGGTATATCCTGGACAGTTCACCAGTCCATCGCAGGGCCAACACACATCAAGACAAACAACCATTCACTCTCACACCTATGGTCAATTTAGAGTGTCCAATTGACCTAATCCCCATATTGCATGTTTTTGGACTGTGGGAGGAACCTGGAGAACCCGGAGAAAACCCACGCACACACGGGGAGAACATGCAAACTCCATGCCGAAAGGCCCTCGTTCTAACCGTGGCTCAAACCGTGGCAATAGTGCTAACCACTACACCAACCGTGTGGCCCATATGAAACTTTACATTTATTTTTATTATTATTTTATATATAATTATTATTTTTACATACATTTTCCTTTTACCTTCACATTTTTGTAGCTTTCTGGTGTAGGGTTATTTATAAACACACAGATCAGGTGTTGACATAATTTACATTATGATTTTCTGCTGTAATCTTTTCACAAGTTCAAAGTTCTATCAAAAAGAGGTTTGTCTTCAGGACATTGTGATGCATCTGTGTCAGATGTAAGATGAAAAATGCACGTAACATATCACATATTTTCCTTGTATGTCAGACGTTCTGAAGGTCACCTCTTCTATGGACACACAGGTTACATATTCATGCTCTGATCCAGTGTCACCCAATCTATATCCAAACACAGCTAAAAGCTGCAGAACTGAATGGATTAGAGGGAACATATTTCTTTTGAAAACAAACTTTCAACAAGAGACTGCGTCATTTTTGGCTTGGTACAACTCAGAATTGCAATTACATGTTTACTATAGGGTAACATGGAGCAAGAGGGATATTTCGTGGGGAAAGTCGGGGTAAAGTTGGCTTCCTTTTCTGTATTTGTTTGTTTACATTGTTGTTCTGTATCAGCTTTCTTTTTTTCTCAGTCTGTGGGGTTACTTGTATTGACATTACAAAGGCTTGAAATGGGCACAAGTAGTTTGTTTTTAACAGAGTTAAGTAACAGGGAGGTAATCTAAAGCCTAAACATGTGTTGTTGCTTTTTTTCCCCTCTGACTGCTCTACATTTTCATCAACACACAACATGGACAGGGTCAGGTCAGGTTTTTTTTTTCGTGATGTCAGAAGAGGATTATTTCAAAACAACTTCTCGCCAGAAACATATTTACACACAATTGATGCTGAGTGTGCTTTGACCTTCCTTCAAGCTAGAGACGCACTCTGTGCTGAGTGATTTTACATCAACCAGTAGTGGGGAGTGAGGTCAATATTTTGAATACTCTGGCACAGATGACTTCCTCATTTAGTGTTTGTGATCTGGTTTAAATGTTCCCTATGTATATGTGTTGTGTTCAGTGCAGAACGGGAGAAGCTCTCTGTTGTTGGTTCTCCTTTCTGGATGGCTCCAGAGGTGCTCAGAAATGAACCATACAATGAGAAGGTAAGTTTACAGGCTTTTTGACCTCTGACCTTTGCAACAGTTACTACCAAGTAGTGTTATTAGTTGAGATGGAGTGGTCACAACATAAAACTTTATCAGAATTTTGATTCAACTTAAAGCTGGGGTAGCCAACATGTTTTTGGCATTATTGATCAGTAATTCCACAACAGCTTATCCAAAATAAGGTAATCAGGTGACCTGAGAGAGAACTACTCTGTTTCCACGCTTGGGTGGAATCTGAGCCATAACAGGAACTTTTGTCCAATGACCGCCAAGGTAGTTTAGAGAGAGTGGACACTCCTATTGGCTGATTTATTCAGCAGTTGTGTGCACACATTCCCTTGGTGTACTGCACCAAGCAACGTATATAAAAAAAAAAGGAGAATGAATCAAAACAGTGAGCAGTATTTAAACCTCTGAGACAACTGGATCCAGACTCAAACATAAAATTATCTTTTTTATGAAAGTTTGGAAACTGGAATATTGTATTACAGATGAGAAAATAAAGACAGTTTAGCGACAAGTTCAAACTTTCCAATAAGCAAAACAAATCAAAAACAGACTGTTCATCATTATTGAAAACTTAGAACAATCCAAAAAGAAAGTTAAGGTGAAACATCTTCAACTTAACTCAAGCAGGTCCATTTGCCTACAGCCAGATCCTGAATATGACTATGACCTGTATGAATGAAAACTTTTGCACACAAAATCCAGTTACATAATTCATGGTTGTTTCTCTGTTTGTATGTCAATTCATGTGTCTCTCTGTTTTCAGGCTGATGTCTTCTCTTATGGAATAGTCGTGTGTGAGATCATCGCAAGAGTCCAGGCAGACCCAGACTTTCTACCCCGCACAGAGGTGGCTGCTCATCTGACCTCACTGTTACCCTGTCACCTTATAAAACTGTTTTCAATACATCCACACATTTGCTTGCTTTGGATATGTGTTGATCTCTCACTATCTGATAATCTGGGAAACATTCACATGACTCAAAGTGTGCTGAAAGCGAGTGTTGATATATTCAATGTACCTTATCTCCCGTCTGTATCTTTATCTCTTATCTCTGTGAGGCAGACATGAAGTATTTCATGGGGAAGTGATACAGTACCTCAAAATAATTTATATGTACTTAATTGTGGATTATCTTTAACTCACCGCATGTTGTTTTATTAGCAGCCAAAACCTTTTGTTGTGGGAAATGTGTAAATGTCTGGTCTGCTTAAATTAAAGTGGGGGTAACATTCACAGACTAACCTTGGATGCATTGCCTGCCATGGAGACCAAAGTGTCAATTCAAAAACACGATAACTGTTAGATAGGATCATCCCCCCTGCATTGTTGTGTGGATTGTGCCTTTAACCAGGCTTAGGAGCGAATCCAAGCATAGGAATTGAGTCTGTGGTTGTTAGTCCACATGGCAGTCAGCGGGATCATGTCAGAGGGATTAGTTAAATATGAAGCTTGCTTTGGCATCAGAAAAACACACTGTCCAAATTCTGATGGAGCTCTGTCCTGAGTGGTAAATAAGAATTTCCTGTTGAACTTTTTAACGATTTAAACCCTCTCTCCCTTCTGAGCAGAACTTTGGCTTGGACTACCACATGTTCCAGCACATGGTTGGAGACTGTCCACCTGACTTCCTCCAGCTGGCTTTCAACTGCTGCAATGTGAGTCCACCACTCTCCTGTACTGTATGTTACCATGCTTGATTTATCCATTCATCCATTATCTATGCTGTTTGTCCTCTGAGAGTTGCAGCAATATTTGGGTCCAGTTCTAGTTGGGTTTGGTTCTGCAAGCGGTGCCAGCCTGTGAGCTTGTATAGTATTATTTTAGGGCTTACCACAGCAGATCACTTGATTTTTTTTTTTACAGTGATCTGCACATTGGCTTTGGCAGAGATTTCCTTTTATGCCAGATGCCCTTCCTGACGCAACCTTCTCATTTATCTGGGCTAGGGACCAGCACTAGGAGTACACTGGATATAGCCACCTCATGGCTGGGGTCAATTTAGAGTCAAAATCAATGGGGAGCAATGAGGATGATGTGCCTTTTTTGTATAGCCGTCTCACGTCTCCATGTATGTGTATATGACCATTGTTCCATACAAAACAAGGGTGTGCATCAGTTTAGCTTTCCATGCATGTGTTCTCCATTCTCGTTCCATTCCTGTTGTGCAATCTCTTACCAGAAGTTCACCCCTGAGCTGTGCCAATCTCAGCTAACGTAGGGTGAAAGGTGGGGGTCGTGCCCTGGACAGGTCGCCTGTCCATCACAGGGCCACACATAGAGACAAGCAAACATCCACTCTCACACTCACAGTGTCCAATTTACCCAATCTTGCTTTTGAGCTCTGGGATGAAGCCAGTCTTTCTAGGGGGAAAAAACATACAAAGATGGGAAGAACATGCAAACTCCACACAGGCAGGCCCCAGTAAAACCAGGAACCACTGCACCATGCCAACCCTTCTCTGTAACAGTTTTAGTCAAATTAGAAGTGGTGATATTCTTGACTTGGCTGCCTTTTTGTTCTAGGATTTTTTTCCGGTTTCCTATTTTGTTTCCTTTTCTTTTTTTGAATTTCTTTAGTACCTTTAATTCTGTTGCTTGGAAAAAGAGAGGTACTATCTCATTATATGAATAATCTGATTTAGCAGACTATCCAGGGGGTCAGCCTCCGTTCTCCAAAAGCTGGATCAGTTACTTGGCCAACTCAGCTTTTCACAATGCTCATACATTCATTTGTTGTGAAAGTAATTAGCTAATGACCCGGGGAGGAATATTAAGCACGTCAAACCATATTAAATATGTATTTTGCACAAGCTTTATCCAGTTACGCTGTATTTACATAATTCCTTCATTATCTGCAAACTAGAATAGTGATTTCTTTTTTCCCTAATGTAATTACAAAGCACAGAGGATGAGCGCATTAAAGTTTTTGGAGCACCCCTGTGATCCTAGATTCCATTCCTTCTCATTCTCCTCTCTTGTTGCTTTTCTCATATTTGTCTTTCATATCTTCCATCTAAGTCTTTCACCAGAGACCCCAAATCTTAATTTAATTTTTTAGTGTTTCCCTCAGACTCTTACACCAAGCAGCCGAGTGTTCTTAGGATTTAGGACACATTTTTGTCATTTGTTTTTCTACTTTTTTCTTTAAGCCTCTTTGCAGCTTACACACACACATACATACACACACAGGCGCGTGCGCACACAAAAAACCCACACACACACACCATCTGATCAGTCTGTCTTATTATTCCTCTCAAAGTTAATTAGTTTTTGTATTAATTATATTAATATCAGTATGTTAAAATCCACATATTTTTGCTTTGCGTCATGAAAATCACAGCACAGTTTGTGGTCTCAGAGGTTTTTAGATAAACAATAAAGCATACAATTAAAGTTACATTGTTTCTGTTGACAAAAGACCATACACAAGCAGAATAATAGCAACAACAAAATCAACAAAGTTATGCACTGCAGCTTTAAAGTAATTCTGTTTTGTTTTGTTTTTTTGAGGATTCAAGCGGATTTAATCGGTGTGTTTGCATAACTCTGCCATTCATTGTTTTCAGTGTAAAACCAACCTATTTTCCAGTTTTATGTGTTTATGTAAATGACAGTGTTACCTACTATTTATGTTTCATGTAAAATTGTTTTAAATGGAAATAATCATCATGGAATATGTTTTACTTCCCTCATTATACTCTACATTACTCTATCATTCCTTTTTAATATCTTATTTTTATTATTGTTGTTATTATTTTCCGCAGATGGATCCTAAACTACGTCCGTCCTTCACAGAAATTGTCAGGTACCTGGAGGAGACTCTCGCACACCTTAAAGTTGAAGAGATGGAGCATGAGTGTGTCCCACTTAGCGGGGACAACGACAAGAAGACCATAGTTAAAGGTATCAGAGCTGCACTAAATCGACCAGTGGGATTCACCATTTCAGCTGTAGTTTTACTGTCAGTGAAAGTCCACTCCTGTTGTTTACAAGAAGTAGATTCCTGTAAATGGAAAGTGTTATGAAGGGGACGGGGAACAGAAGCCTGCAGCGCTCATGGCTTTCCACCTCTCTTCACCTCTACACACAGTACAGGCTCGGCTTGTGCTTTTAATCTAGTCAGTCGGACAGTGTGAAGTAGTCAATATTTGATTTGTTGTCCAGTCGGTGTTCAGTTTGACAGAATCGCTTTCCTCTCCAGTTACTCTCAATGTTGACTACAGGTTTTTCCAGTTACTCTGTAACAAGCAAAACAGCTAACAATATGCTCTCCCAACAAAAACTTGACTTTTATCAAGGAGAATAATATCCCCACTTCTAATTTTTGTACCTCAGTAAGTTAATAACAGAAAGTATGTACCAACAATTATCTAAGTGTCTGTATCACACTTAAAAGAACACAAGCGCTGGCCCAGAATCACTGTTGGGTGGTGATATAAACTTAATCTCGCCTTGAAGACGAAAACACAACTGAGATAAACAGTCCTATTTTAAGATACTTGATCCATGTAGGCCCTGGTTCACTTCTAATTTGGTCGTGTGTTCAGACGCCTGCATGTCTGACTGTCATGGAGGCAGTAAATGCATTTGTTTAGCCAAACGGCTCCTACTCTTCAGGACAGGGCTGTATGGAGAAGAAGACCCTGGACATGAGGCGTCACAGGATGCAGCATGACAAATGTGCTTTGTTTCACCTGGATCATGATGACACTTACAGAACATGAAAACAGCCTGAGCCTGATGTCATGGGAAGTGTTGGTCGTGTTGCTGCTGTTTTGTGGAAATCATGCTGAGTTCATGGTGGTTTAGGTTTAGGATTATCATGTGATGAACTTCCTCAACCCCCAGATCTGTTTATGTGCTTTTTTTTAAACAAACTTTGTTTCTAAAGAGTGTAAACAATCACTGAGGGAAGCTGAGGCTTTTTTTTAGTACTTTCCCCACACTATTGCTTAATAATAATAATAATAATAATAATATTAATGATGATAATAATAATAATAATAATATTATCATCATCATTATTATTATTATTATTATTATTATTGTTATTATTACAACAACAAATTGAATCTCCTCTAATGTTAAAAAAGAATAGTAATTTAAGGAACTTGTAGCCTTGAACCTTATGCAGGATTAAGCCTGTATTGACACCTAGTGGTTATATTAGATTTTTACTTGTGAAAACAGAAAAATATTTATCTTAGTGGGATAACATAAACCAATAGACTTACAGCTAGTATGTTCTATTTATACAACACTTGGGAATGAGCCAAAACCCTTCTTGTTCATGTTCATTCTTGTTTGACAAGAGGGCTGGGGTTAGGAGGAGGTGGTATATATCTGTTGCCTTTTCCTTTTTTTTTCCAAAGTGAACTATTGAAATCTTTGTCCCTTTCTGTTCAAGGTGAGAAAATCCAAGGCTTCAAGCGAATTAACCCTCTTGGTCTCCCGGACGACAAGATCCCACCAAAATCACCCCGTCCCCGGAGAAACATCTGGCTCAGCCGCAGCCAATCAGACTTCTTCTCCTGCAAGCACATGAGAAAAGTCAACATCCAGGACCCGTACTATGACCCCCCCAACACTCAGCGAGCCTGCAAAGCCCACAAGATCAACCCGTTCACTGCCCGAGAGGACCTGTGTGGGGGCAAGGTCAAGTTTTACGACGTGCCCAGCAAGTCTGTCTTCTCATTGGTGTTTGACCTACACTCTCCACCGGGGAGTGCGTTCAGTAACCAGCCATCTGCTTATGGGGCTGCGGGAGCTCCACAGGAGGCATCTTTCTACTGGCAACAGCTGCCAGGAAGACAGTGTCACTCCTTACCAGTGTCTCCTCAACTGCCCCGCTGCGAGGTCTTCAACCCTACTCCTACTACTACTACTACTACTACTACTACTGCTGCTGCTGCTGCCATTAGCTCCAACAATAATAGCGCTCCTACCTATAACTCCAACCAGGTGTCCACAACACTGCCAGGTGAGGTGACCGATTATAGATATAGACATTGAAAGAGTTTTATGTTCATTTGTGGAATTTACACTTTCAGAAAGCTTTAAACCTAAATCATCTAAATGGGATGTACCTTGATTTTCATGTGGTTCAAGTTGTTGCTTTTGCAGGTACACAATGTTTGGCATATCAGTAGGAAGCAGTTAAATCAATATGCAAAGTAGGCAGCTTTGCTCTTAAAAAAAAGTGACCAAAAAACAACTCTCACATTCACACTCATGGTCAATTTTGAGAGTCCAATTTGCATTATCCGCAAATCTGCATGTTTTTCCCCACACACCCACACACACACACACAAGGGGAGAGCATGCAAACTCCATGCAGAAAGGCTCTTGTTCCGAACGGGTCACAATTTACCTAAATTTATTTATTTATTTATTTATTTATTTTTTACTTTTTTCTCATTGTTCCTGCCTCAGTGATGAACTCCAGGTCTGACGTCGGCCCGACAGGAAATGACATGCAGCAGAAACTGTTGGTCAGTGGCTGGGCAAAGAAATACGTTGTGGTTGAGATCCCACCTTACTGCAAGCAGAGAGGAGGAGAAGGAGAGGAGGATAAAGAAGAGGTACAAGGTAGGAAGGAGGACTTGTCTGGGGAGAGCTGGACTCTAATGACACCCAGCAGCGTGAGAGACAGTGGGGAGGCAATGGACTGCTCCTGCAGCCGGGAGGAAGAGGAGGAACAAGGAACAGGGACAGAGACAGACACCGGTCTAATGTAAAAGTTTTGGTGGGGACAAAGGCTGGGGGCTCTGACTCCTCACTGTGAGGACGTGGACAAGGTTTTATGGACAGACTGGACACATTTCAAACTTTTGAAAGAGTGGACCATAAAAAAGAAGTGGAAAAGTACTTGATTTGATCCCTCAAGTGAAAGTATAATGTTATGTTTTTCAAGCGCTCAGGTGTGAAAGACTCACATAAAAGCTTTTATCTCCACAGCAGACACTCAGAGTAGAGATTATTTTTGTTAAAAGGTTGTTTATATTTACTACTGTGAGGTGATGTAGATTGTTTTATCCTTAAAAGTTTTGTATATTAGACATCTTGTCTATAAGAAGGGTAATAAGCCCCTTGTGTTGTGTTTGTGCAAGTGTTTTGATACCTTTCTTTTGTGCTTTGTTGGTCTAATGCTATAACTGAATCAAAAATTGGAGATGATTTATTATAAATGTGGCCCCGAAGGTCATGGTAAAATATTTAACTCTCCCAACTCCCAGGTTTAAATACATTTTAAATTTGGTAAATACTTGATGAAACAGCGGACCATTTCTTTTGGTCGTAAATTAGCCAATTTAACAATCAAAGCACAATATACAGCAGTACTGTTGTAAAGATGTGATATCCAGAATATTTTTGTATTTAAAGTGGCTGTATGAATCAAAAATCAACGTTTTTTACCGGTTTTAAGTTTCAATGTTATCAATGCAAAATATCCACAATTCATTGTGAATGAAATGAAATGAAATGAAATACACTATAACGCCAAAATAAGTTAAAGACGAGTAACTCTTGAAACTTTCCTTGTTACAGATGAAAGATTGAATTCATAAAGTGAGGGATCCGCTATAGCCTTACTTGGTCTGATTTTATTTATTCTTTTTTATGATGATGAATGTCAGCAAATGCTGGCAACCATTAGCTCTTCCTGTGTAACTGTCATTTTGTTTGTCTTCTTTTTGCAACCATTAAATGAGACTGTGTGCCTCATAAAGCCTCCCATCACTTAGGAATGAGGTAAGAGGCTTCAGTGTGCTGCCATGTTGTCATGCCCACTTTTGGCCACAGTGAGCCACTGTTCTGTAGATTATATGCACACGAATGTGGGAGCTCAATCTCTTGTGAATGATTGAGTGAAGAACTGTTGTGATATAATTTTTTTCCCATGGTTTTTGTGCTCAGATGATTCTCTGATGTCACTACAGTGTGCACTTCATCACATGACCTGCCTTGCACATGTGGTTAAAATGAGGCCAGTCGATGAGTGTAAGATTTTTAAGAATATCTTGTTTCTAATATCTAATTCCACAAGTTTAAATTCCAACGACGCACATTCAATCTGAAAATGTTTTGTTCTGTCACACATTATTTGTATATAATACATTTACATTTCAGGTATTAATAATCTCTCCTTGACAAAATATAACTCAAATTCAAGAGTAAAAAAGAAGATTGTGCATATTTCCTTGACAGTATATATATGTCTGGTGAAGGTGACTGTTGAATATCCCTCACCTTAAAAGAGCGTTGGAGAACATATGTAGCCTTCACTTAACATCTTAAGATGTTTGCTTTGTCCATTATGGTCTATTGTAAGCACATGGTGATCTAAAATGGCCTGATTTTGAGATAAAAGGTCAAATAAATTTCATGCAATCAGGTGATTATACACTTATAAAAAAAAAACCCAAAAACACTTTAATTTCTGCCAAATTAAAATAATTCCATCTTAACTTTCCAATTGGACCTGATACTGTGAACATTATCTTATCTGGTTTGTGTCATTAGTAATTTGGCCCCTGTGACCTCCTGTACTTTTTATTCAAAAAAACTCGAGCTGAATATGTAAAACACAAAAACGAAACGAGTGTTAAGACTTCCTGTTTGATTGTCACTGTTTCTGTCACTTCCTGTGATTCACAGATGTGGAAGAGGTGAGATTTCTGACACAGATGAGGCTTACAACTTAAACTTAAAACTTAAAAAAAGCACTTGTACCATGTTGGTCTCTGCTCGAGCACTTGTGCATGTACGATCTCAGCCTGACCACTACAACAGGAACTTAAAGGCACTTGTTGTGATTTCACACAACTACTTCTCACTTCTTTTTCTATGCAACAAATGTATCATGTATCACAGTGTTCTACAGGATAAAAGATCTAATTTGATATTTCAGAGAAATGTTTTTTAATGTCTTACCTTTGTACATTTGTGAAAAAAAAAAAAGCAGTGTGGAATATGTGTTGAGATGTTTTTGCCTAAAATAACAAAGCTTCAATGAATGTGTCTCTTGTTTGTCCTCAGTTCTTCACGATGACCTCGCCAAGATAAAATGTTTAATTTTTGCTTTCATGTTTGTTTTTCTAAGTTCTGAGACTCGAGTTTTCATGTGGATTCGTCATGTGATTGGTGATCCGGATTTTACATCCAGATGAAGTTCCCAGATGGTTTGTTTCTGATTTCAGGTAAGTTGCACTAATAAATATTACACCAGTCTTCTCAGACCGGCCATTGACAGTTGCAGTGCTAAAATCTCTAATGATTTAATGACCTTTTCCGAAACTTTAACACAATTGTAATCTTCAGTGGATGGATTACACAAATTGAGGACCAATATACTAATATGAACATTTTTCTTTTCACATATCATTTTATTTGACCTTTCCTCAATGAGGAAGTCCCTTGAGACAGAAATTCCTTTCATGAGTGAGTCCTGGCCAAGATACAGAATAAGACGGTGATTAAGGAATAGTGTCCTCACATACTGTGTCCAGCAGCGTGCACTCTATGTTGACTCCTCTAACAGCATCTGCAGTTCAGTAAGAGTGTGTGTGGAGTCATACAGTCTACAAAGTAGTTTTTTTTTCTGCCTCAACTACATAGCTTTGTTACAAGTGTTTGATCTCTTTAAATATTAATCTAAAATTAATAGAAAAGATGACAATAACTGGCGATGCAAAATATTTAATATTGGGTGAAGACATCTGTGTCATTTATCCAAACTCACAGTTCACTGCTACTAGGTAAACAGAAAAAACACACAGCAGAACAGAGTTTATATGTGCTTATTTATATCTGCCAGTGTCCGCCCATCCATTTTTCTTCTACCGTTTATCCGAGGTCGGGTCGTAGGGGCAGCAGCTTTAGCAGAGAAGCTCAGACTTCCCTCTCCCTGACCACTACGTCCAGTTTTTCTGGGGGGAATCCTGAGGCGTTCCCAGACCAGCTGAGAGACAGTCTTTCCAGCGAGGCCTGGGTCTCCCAGTGGCACATGCCCAGATAATCTCACCAGGGAAGCGTCCTAACCAGATGCCTGAGCCACTGTATGTGTAAAAATCTTCCCAAAAGCGACCCAAAATTTGTGTTCGATACCAGTTCCAAAAAGCTATATGGGTCGGAATCTATTCCAAACCAGGTCCAGGTCTGGAAAACACTATAAACAAACAATATAAATTACAATATATTAAAAACAATTTTATCAATATATTCCCAGCTCCTGTGAAAACAAGGAATGTTTCTTTCAGTCAAAAGTCAGTGTGCAGTTTTCTGATGGGATTTGAGGCTGGAGCGCTGGGTGAAGCACTTCCCGCACAGCGAGCACTTGTAGGGTTTCTCCCCACTGTGGACCACCGCGTGTCTGATGAGGTTGCACTGCTTTGTGAAGCTGCGGCCGCACTGCAGGCAGCTGAACGGCTTCTCCCCCGTGTGGCTCCTTAGGTGCTCTTTGAGCTGACTGAAGCGCATGAAGCTTTTATCGCAATACGTGCAGCTGAACCTCTTCTCACCGATGCCGGACCTCCACGGCGCCCTCATCCTTCTCACAAAGCTAAACCCGCTGCGGTTGTGCCCGCAGAGGGAGGAGGGCGCTGGATTTGGCACCATCACGGGAGGAGCAAAGTCTCTGTAGTGATGCTGTGACTGTTCAGGAATCGAGCTTTGTTCTGTGGAGTTGAGCTGAGACAAAGCGGCGAGTTCTTCATCTGCGTTTGGTCTCTTACATCTGAATGTTCTAACTGGTCTTTTCACTTGGGCAGAGTTCACCAATACAGAATGTGGTTTTGTCGTATCATCTAAATGCAGTCCACTTTGAGGTGTGAACCCGGTGGGACTCTGCTCAAACTGCTGCCCGTCATAGATGAAGCTTGGATCACTGGCGTCTCTGCACAGACTGGACAACCACAACTGATCATCACCTTCCCCTGTCGCAGACTTTTGATCCGCCTCCGTCAGAGCTGCGTTTTCATCAGGCTCTTCCTCTGTCTCGTGTTTCACTATGAGTTCGATCTCATTTTGGTTTGTGTTCAGCTGCTTGTGCTCAGGCAAACTGTTGTTGGAGTCGGCTGTCAGGGAAACGAGAGAGTCTGGGTCTGCCGGCTCTTCAGCTCCGGAGTAACAGTCCATGAAGTTATCAGTCTGCGCAGCTGGTGATGCTTTGAAACACAAAGATCCAGTTAACAACAGCAAATAAACCACCACATGATATAAGTGACTCAATGAGGGGTTGCAGGGGATTGAAGAGTAACTACAACCCGAAAACAATTTATTTCAGGTGAGAGAACAATTATATAGGTGTTATTGATATCCACAAAACAGTTTAGTGTAGAGTATTTGATTATTTTGTCCAAATTTTGTCCAAAAACATGCAGTGGTTAATTGGAGACTCTACATTGGCCATAGGTGTCAGTGTGAGAGTGAATGGTTATTTGTCTCTGTGTTGGTCCTGTGATGACCTGGTGTACCCTGCCTTTCACACTATGTCAGCTATCCCAGCAACCCTCTGGGAGGATAAAGAAGTAGGCAATGGACGGTTGGAAGAAGCTACTGCCCAGCTATTGCATTAGTGTTATGTCAGAGGCTCTCTCGTACAACTATTATGTGTTTAAATCTGGGTCACTGTCTGTGTGTGTCTGTGTGTGCGTGTGTTCTCACTCACAATCACTCAGTTTGTTCTCAGAGTTCTTCCTCCACACGTCATCCTCTGCACACTCCTCTTTGATCTGTACGTGCTCACCCTCATTTGTGGGCTCCACATCTGCACACTGTAACGCCAGCATCAACATTAATACATGACACACACACACACACACACACATATAGTGTGTAGTCAGATAAATACACAAACAAACCCACCTACACCACCAGAGTTTTACATGTATGTACAATAAACCAACCATACGGTACGATGTGTATGATAACTAACTGGAATTTAGATAAATATGAAATACATTCTATAAATGATATTTTGATAGAAATACAATTACTGAAAATCAATTCATCAGATTTTCATCAGATATCAGAGCTACTTAAAGAGCTTCTTTTATGGTATTTATATGATATGAATGTATGAGTGTTAATACCTGCTGTAGTTGATCTGGAGCCTCAGCCTGCATGTGTCTGTCCCAGTCTGCGCTCTGTCTCTCTTTGTTCAAAACTACTTTGACTAAAAGAGGAAACCTGTCAGCTGCTGGAGGGTCAACCACTGAGGAGGAAAAAAGAAATATTCACATGAAGCAATGTCTTATACATTATTGCCTAATTAGATTAATTAATACAAGCCAAGTTGATTCTGTCTTCACAGCCATGACTTCATCTACAAACATCACATACACAATAGCGAGTAACTGACGACGCCAGCCTTTTACAAAGTCCATTGTGTCTGTCGTCTCCCATGTTTTTAAAATCATTTTTTAATTTTAATACGTGAAATGTCATCAGAAATTGTTATTTTGATGTCTGTTTCTCACAAAGTTGGACTTTTTTTCACCGGCCCCCTACTGACCAAACTAGACCCTCAGTGTCCCCGAGGTCATTCGAGTTTGAGACCCCTGGGGTTGAGTATCAACAGAGCGGTCTGCAGTTACATTATCGTATTTAAAAACAACATATATTTCATAGCATTTCACTAATATCTCGAATCGCAATTATTTTGGTCAAAATAATCGTGCATCGTCTCTCCACCCACCTCTGCTCCTCCGGGCCCTCCTCACCCTGCTCCTCCTCAGCTCTGCCTCCATCGTCTCACACTTGCTCTTGAGCAGCTCGATGTCCCTCTGACTCTGGCTCACCTCCAGACGCAGCACCGCGCAGCTGTCGTCCACGCGCCGGTTTATCTCCGCCACAGCCGCCTTGGCCAGGACCTCCATGACGGACAGCAGCTGGCTCTGGAAGCTGCAGTTCTCCATCTTGTTTCACCGCCACCTTCCACAGACACAGATTAACGTGTTCACCCGTCCTCGCGTCAGTGTGGCGCACTGTCAGGGCGAACGTTCACGCGGTCACAGCGCTGTGTTCTTTATCGTTGTCACAGTAAACGATTTACTTGTTTGTTGTGTGTCGTAAATTTCTTCCGAGGAGGGAACGGACTGAGCGACGGAGGCTGCTCGTTTTGGGCAATGCCGCACTCCGTACGGGCGGTGTCACCCCCGCGCGACTTTCACTCACCTGAGTTATCTATTTTTACGAACTTATCCTATAATCTTCCGCCACAAGAAATTGATATTTTATTGAAAAAATGTTTTAACGTCAGTCTAGTTGTTAATGCGGCGTTGTTCCCGCCTCCCTGGGCCACGCAGTAACATAAAACAGGTTTACATCAGTAAACGCCTCGGTGACACGTCATTACCGTAACTATGCGATCATATGCGCACCCTTTGCGCCTATAAAAAGTAGTGCCCAGTTTCACCGTTTTCTTAAATGAGCGTGCAATTATGTGCCACAGCGTCACTAGAAACACGTCAAAAAGTGTTGCATATTCACTGTTTAAATTCAAATTCACACTTTATAAGAAAGTAGTGCCAAATGTCACTGTTTGCACCAAGAAACTGTCTATATTAAGAACCAGGAACTAACAAAGGTGTAACCCACATATGCATAAGAGAAAGTAAACTGTAACCACATAAAGTTACAACACCCTTGATCTGTACTTATGAACGTACACAAAATGCTTCACTCATTGTACTTCTCTCTGAGTTACAAATCAGATTTCTCCACCAAAGAAAGCAGTGAAATCACCCTTTAAACAGACTAAATAAACACAGACTGTCACAAAACGTGTGATGTTTTTAATTCCACACTCTGTCATAGGTGTGTTGTGTGAAACACCAGGTAATGTTATCATCTTGTTCTCTGCATTAGCCGGGATGCTTTTGTAACTATTATCGTAGTTTCTTTTATGTTGAGATTTCCAGAGGTGTTTCAAGCGTTTTTGAGGGCTGTATGACAATGGGACCTTGGGGGCCCAACTGCAGAGGTGTCAAACTAGTGGCCCCCCAAGCCATGACACGTGGTTCAACAGTTTTCCATGTTATTGTTTACTTCATTTTAGATTTATTTCTCTGTTTTGTATACCTCTTTCAAAATCAAAACAAGCACTTTTACTTTTGTGTTATAATTTTAAGATCATATTGCCCACCTGCTACTGAACATTTGTTTTTTTTTCCACCAATTGGCCCTTTCTTGACCAGACTAGATGCTCATTGGCCTCCAGGTCATTTGAGTTTGACCCCTGTTTTCGTCAATTTCAGCATGCATGATGGTTCACTGTCACTCCATTCTAACCTACATCATCTGAACAGAGCCATCGTTAAAGTACGCAATAACAACTGTGCTTAAAAGTGCTTGTTTTGATATTGACATGTAATATGGAACCAAACCACACTTCCCATACATAATAACATATTTGTGATGTAATATGTATCTATTTATATCAAAAACAGAGAAGTATATCTAGAATTAAGTCAATAATAGCGTGGAGACGTGGTCAAAATGGCTGCTATACAAAAATCCTAATAGCTACAGGAAGATTAAATAACATTTGACCAACGTTTCAGTATAATCTACCTACAAAGATCGTTGCGCAGCACAAAATGTTCTTTGGTATTCATGAATGATTTTCAGTCTAAATCAGGAAAGGGAGACACACAGAAACCGTGGATTGTGATTCTCATTTCTCCTTCTGCTGCAGAAGAGTCTGCTACGAGAGTTCACATGCATACGTAGTCACATGTATCTTGTGTTGGTCTCAATACATTTCCATGGAGACAGAAAGCTTAAACAGAGGGCTAATGACCTGTACGGCCCATATAATCAACCACACTTTGGGCCCCAGGAGATGTTAGTGATGTTTCGTGGCTGCAACGGTCATATGTTGTATTTTGTGAGTCTTTGTTGTAGTTTGTGGTTTTCTGTGAGGGTGCTTCTAGGTTCTGGTGCCTTTATAGTACTCCACATGGTTCCTTAGTACGTGAGCACATTTTGTCTTTAGGCTTCAGTTGAACTGACCTGCACTGACCCGGAGCTTGACCTGCACTGACACAATCACAGCAGATAAAGGGAAATAGATTGAATGCACAGATACACTGAACCGATTTCCCTGTACTGGCTGACTGTGCAGAGGCGGAGAAACTGCGAGCCACATACGAAGAGAAAGCACAAGAAAAGGAGAGACACTCAGGAAGTTAACAGGGGAAGTTTGGTGGTTTATTGCGTCATCATTTTATGCTGCTTCTTGCGTGCCGATGCAGAGCGAAGGTAGGAACATGCTCGTATTTGCCTCCTAACTTGTTTATTTTCTCAACTTTTTACCCTAAAAAAATACTTCTCTGAAAGCGGAAGAGTAGCAAGGGATGCTGGAGGACAGGAGAACAGTGGCAGGTGTCAGGAAGATGGAGGGGGATGGGGAGTGAGTTTGAATGTATGTATGAGTCTGTATGTTCAGGCTTCAACTTCCGCTGCAGTGAAAAATGGGCCACATTGGCCATGACAGGCAGACGAGGCGTACGGACTGGGCCTGGAACAAAGTCAGTCCTCAAGCCGGAGTTTAGATTGGACGTTTACGGGGGTCAACCAGCCAGGGAGAGAGACAGTATGATGTGACTGACTGGACTAAAACATTTACAGCCTCATTTCACTGAATAGGAGAAGTACAGAGGCAAGGGTGTGGCCTTTTATTCGAAAACATAAATTGAGGTGATCAGGGGGAAGTGGAGAGCCACCGACGGAGCAGTCGGTGCCATTTGTTTTTTTTGATTTTGGATGACGTTGTTCTGCAGCACAACAGAACCCATTTGTTATTTCTGCTTTTGCAGGGTGGAAGGAAAAAAAACAACCAAATATGTCCTTGTACGTTAACGTATGAACTCGGAAGCAGCCAACAACATGCACTGAAGTAAAGGAAACTGGAGCAGCAGCAGCAGCAGCAGTTGGAGTACAGTCAAATCTGTTCAAATGAGCGCGACCTCTACAAAGTCACTGTCATGTTAGCAGAGTCGGTCAACTCATCGTCCAGAAAGTTAGAGTGAAAGTCGCAAGCTTGAGCAGCTCCAGGTCGTCGAGCCGGTCTGAATGTGAGGTGGAAACAGCAAACAGGAAGAGATGCGGAGAGTCCGGAGAAGAGGGGGTAACAAAGAGAAGGTGTTTGGATGTGATCTGCTGGAGCACCTGAACGCCTCCTCCCAAGAGAGTAAGTAAATGTCGCCCACCCCCCAAAACAACAGAACACTAAAAAAACACTAAATTGTGCAGATAAATAACCATGCACGCTCAACATGGCATCTGAATGACCACAGTGTCCATATAACAGTGGCTTTATAGATATGGATTTACTTCATTTATTGATAAAGTGTTACATTAAGGGGTTCTGTGAATATTTGCTCATACCTGATTAACTGAAAAAATAAATCTTAAATTGATTCAGAGGTGTCAAACCACATGTGGACCACCACTGAATATCATAATGTACACAGGGCCCATGACCTCACCTTCTTCAGTATGGAGGACCGAAAGGGACAAAATTAAATAAATAAATAAATACACCATTAAATCATTCATTAAATGTGTCATTCAATAATTAAATGTGTCATTAAATAATTAAATGTGTCATTAAATAATTAAATGTGTCTTTAATTAATTAAATGTATTAAATGACACATTTCATTATTGAATGACACATTTCAATGATTTAATGGTGTATTTATTTATTTAATTTTGTCCCTTTTGGTCCTCCATACTTCTGAACACAGCGAGGTGATAGAATATAGACAGAATATGATACTAAATATGTTTAGACATTCAGTCATAATTATCACATTATTAAATGCATTACATTCAATATTAAATTACACACAAATTGGTTGGTTATCTGTCTGTCTGTCTGTCTGTCATTCTTGTTGTTCTTGTTGTGTGATTTGTGTGACAGTCCCTCAGGTGTTACGATGCTGCAGTGAATTTGTGGAGCATCATGGCATCGTGGATGGAATCTACAGGTTGTCTGGAGTGTCGTCCAACATACAGAAACTAAGGCAAGTTTTGTGTTTGTGTCTCTTTGAACCCGTGTCTGTAAATGTACGCTCTAAACTCTCTGTTTTATTCAGTTTTTAGTTCGTTTGTTTTTGACATTTTTCTGATTGGCCCACAACCAGGGGTGAGTTTGAGGGAGACGGGACTCCAGATCTGAACAAGGATCTGTACCTGCAGGACATCCACTGTGTCAGCTCTCTGTGTAAAGCTTATTTCAGAGAACTACCAAACCCTCTGCTCACCTACCAGCTGTATGACAAGTTTGCTGTGAGTGGTAGAGCCACACACACACACACACACACTGTAAAGAAACAACAATAACAGCCATTAGCGGCTGCATCTTGTATTAAGTAGTCCCATTTTCATGTTGTTTACAACTGCTGGCTACTATGTGTGTCATATATACATGATTGTGCTGGAGTATAATATTGCTGTCTGTGTCACAGGAGGCTGTTGCCATCCAGCTGGAGGAGGAGAGACTGGTGAAGATCAGAGATGTGCTGAAAGAACTGCCATCGCTACATTACAGGTATTTGTACTGCACATACAGTACATGAAGTACAGACAAGGAGTTATTTGTGTGTTTTACATTACGTGCTGGACCTTTGAATCTTCATCGTCTTTCCTTCAGGACTCTGGAGTTCCTGATGCGTCATCTCGTCAGAATGGCCTCATACTCCTCAGAGACCAACATGCATGCCAGGAACCTGGCTATTGTCTGGGCCCCCAACCTGCTCAGGTGAGCTAATCTCAGTGTGGGACGTCTTCTGTTCTTCTACCTGCCAAGTTTCTTCTTTCTCTTATCATTTTCAATAAATTCATCCATCCTCTTCCCTTCCTGCTGTGTATTTAGTTGTAAGTCACTAAAAAGTCCATTAATGTGTATGTAAAGGTCAAAGGACATCGAGGCCACTGGGTTTAATGGTACGGCAGCCTTCATGGAGGTCAGAGTTCAGTCCATTGTGGTGGAGTTCATACTCACACACGTCCCTCAGCTGTTTCCTGAACAAGGTCAGACACACACACACACACACACACACACACACACACTTGCTTATATGTCCAAGTGAGGTCCCTTGGAGGCATTCTTACCCTAACCCAGTGGTTCTCAAACCTTTTCTGTTGAACCCCCTATGGACGAAGAAACTTCCCATGGCCCCCCGACTCTAAAATGTGTCAAGTATAACATTTATTGAAAGTAACATCAATATTAGAACAAACGTTTCATTTTTCTTTCAATAATTTGCTGTGCAAATACCATTTTTGCTTCAGCAATACAAATAACCTCAATATTTTCAAATAAAAATATGAAATGTGCGATAATAACTATAGCAACCCAGTTTTTTTAAACAATAAATACATTTTGATAACAAAGAATACTTTAACAATATCAATAATTTGCTGTGCAAATAACGTTTTTTGGTCTCTTAGTCTCCTCCTCCCGCCCCAAAGTTTATAAAAAAAGTTGCCCTAACCTTAACCATCATAACCAAGTGTCTAACCTTAACCCTTACCCTGACCTAAGCCTGATTCTAACCCTAACCCTAAAACCAGGTCTTAACCGTGAAAAAGCACTCTGAAGTAGCAGGGCCAAGACAAAATGTCCCCACAAACATATGTTTGCACTTTATTAGTCCAACACGCACTCATAGCACACTTACCTTTATCTCTTTATCCCTTTCCTCTTCCATAATCAGGTGTACCCAGTGAGAGGAGGAAGTCCCTCCCCTCACCAACCCCAGCAGCCAATCAGGAAGAAGCATTTTTCAAGCATCCTGTCAACTTTGGAAACATCAGTCCAGGGGATGGTCCTCTGCCCATAAGACCCTACCATGCAATTATTGAAGGCACAGACAAGTAAGTAGAAGTTTATCCTCTCCTATGAATTTAGAATGATTCATGATTTTAGGTCATGTTGTAGTTGTAAAACAGTTTTCTCAGTGTCTGTGACTTGTTCACACCTCAGGAGGAAAGGATCTCTCAAAGGCAGGAAGTGGATGTCCATATTCAACATCGGAGGACGATTTCATGACCCACGGCGAAGACAAAAAAACTCTTCTACTAAAGGTACAAAACCTTCTCCTGAAAATAATACTATATGTTTATAATGTAGTATTGTATTTATCATTTTAGTGTTCATTTTATTGGCTGTTGTTTAATGTTTCAGTGTGGTCAGATTACACAGCTGATATACACTACATGTAAATGAGAGTGTGCTGCAGCCACCTGAATGCACTCATTATGTCCTTATTACGCTCTTTAAGTCTAACACGTAAGTTTCCCTCAGGACTAATCTTAAATCTTGTGCATGTATTTAAATCTATGTTTTGATTTTCTGTTATCGTTACAGAGAAAGACAGGTCCGCTCTGAGACCGGCACGGAGCATGGACTCCCTCAGTACGCAGTCATATCCCCATGAAGGTGCTGCTCCTCTCGCACAGATCACAGAGGATTTTCTGATTCAGGATCATTAAATGCCTTAAATATTTCAACATAACCCAAAAGTTGACACCAATTAGGTACCAACCTGCAGAGTCTTGTTAGTAATTCTTGCTCAGGTGTGCAAAAAGTGAGATTAGCATCTAATCTAAGGTGGTTTAAAGGCCACAATCTGAGCAGAAATACTGAATACAGTCTTATATCATTCACTTATTGATTTACATTCTATTTAGTTTTAAAAACATGAAAAATAGATGTTTAAAATAGCATATATAACAACAATAGTGAACAACATCTTGACATACAGTAGCAGATGTACACAAATTAAAGAATATAAAGCCTAATTTTTATATTTAAACATACATTTTGAGAGAAAGTAATTCTCTTAATATTAATAAATCCAGGAATCATTTATTGGTTAAAATTATATATCTAATTTAAACGTACATCTGATTTAAACACATTTTTTTTTGGTCTGTTTAAGAAAAAAAAGCATTTTTGACACTGGATTATTCTCTCTTTTGAATTGCAGGACCCAGGAATCCTTCACAGCTTCCACCCTCTACCAACACGTCTCCCCTCATCACCCCCTCCCCACAGGCAGGCTCAGAAGTCGGATTAGGGCGCAGTGAATATGCTGTGACATATCGCAGGGGCACAGGGTTAGTAACTGGAGGGACCCAGGGCACATACACTGCTCTGGACCCTGAGGGTTTAGGGGTCGTAGGCAACGAGGCCTTCCAGTCCAGATCCCCGGGACTCTCCACCAAAGCTGGGCGACGAGCAGCCATGCACATCACGGGGCCCACCATGGTTACTGTGCCACTACACATCACCTCTAACCTGGCTTTAGGAGTGCTGCAAGGGCGTGGAAGTGACAGAGTCGTCCACCGTGGCAGGGATAAGGATGGAGGGGGCAAGGCGCACGGGAAGGAGGGAGAAGGCAAGGTGGAGGAGAAGGAAAGCAGAGAGACGGAGGTGGAGGGAGGGGGGAAGGTTAGGGAGGAGGAAACACTCAGGGAGGGAAATGTGGACGTGGACGGTGAGGAGAAGGGTGAAGGAGCAAAGGTGGAGGAGGAGAAGGAAGAGAAGGAGGAAGAGGAAGAGGAGGCGAGAAAAGATGATAGATGGAAAATGGAGTTGACTGCAGGTGCAGGTGTGTCCAGCAAACAAGCCAAACGGAACAACTCCAACACAAAAGATGAAGATGCTGCAAATATTTACCAGGATGATGGATGCTGCAGTGACTACATGGGTAAATCCATTCATACTTCATGGTCAAAACACTAATAGATTTGCTTCTATTCAATTAGATGAATTAGATTTATTAGAATTATTAGCTATTCTGCTGCCCATGAACTCACATCAGTCACGTGAAACAGAATTAGAATTAGTTATTTTTGACCCCAGGGAGTAATGGGGGATTGGGGGCCTTGCTAGGGGGCATCCCAACAATTCCCAACCATTCTTTTCTTATTATTAATACTGTTATCATCATGTTCTGATGCTTTTTTTCGTGCAAATTTCAACAATTCCTGAATCAAAACTTTTGTTCATGACATTCTTTCACAGACATGAAAGGGACGGAAGACGCCGGTCCTGTGCCGGCTGACACTCAGCCTGAGGACGTTGATGCTTCTGATGTCCTCAGCTCCACTGAGGTGGGAGAGGACGACCAGGAGCTGTTTGGCTACGTTCAGGACAGCTTTGAATTCCTGGACCACATGGACTGCAGCGGCTCCTATCAGGTCTGTGTAGTTCCAGCTGTTCCAGGTTCAGCTTTGTAAATCAACACGGTTTTTATTTATTCCACTCTCTGTCTTTCTTTTCCTCCTCAGGTGCACGAGTTCTCCGTGGAGCCTCCTGGACACTCGGATGACGAGTATGAAGTCATGGAGCAAGCTCAGGATCCTCAGCATCCTGCGGATCGACAGACACATCAACCACACACGCCGAGTCAGCATGAGTTAAAGCCACACCGGCCGCTCAGCCTCGACCTCCACAGCAGACACACTAAATCCCTCAGCTTGCCTTACATGACCTCACCTGTCCACGGACCGGAGGAGTCTTCCTCTGAAGAGGAGGATGTGGAGGATGACAGTGATGATGATGATTATGGCAGCATAGAAGAGGAGAGCATGTTTATGAAAAGCCTTCCTGCTGATTTCTATTTCAACAATCTGAGTCAGTTTGAACTGGAAAATGAAGAAAGAAATGAAGACACTTGCACGATTGACAGACGCCCTGTCCATGACACGATGCACAGCGAGGAGACAACGGCACAAATTAATGGAGACCAGGAACAAAGAGAAAAATATCAGGACAGACTGGAGGAAAAGCAGATCATGAAGAAGGAAGAGGAAAACGCACACAATGAGCAAGAAGTTCAACCGGAGGAACATGTGCAGAGGTGAACGTTTTACATTACTGTACATACACACATCTGTACCGCTTCGCTTGTTATATTCTCAGGCTCATGGTTGGAAACTTATGTCAAACACAGCTGACAGGGAATTAGACGCAAGGTATCAGCCACATTCGGGACAGAAGCTATATTTCATGTCTTGTCTGGGACACTGTGACCAGCAACTGATGCTTTTAGAAAGATCTTGCTGCATAACTAAGTTAGCTACATATAAACGGATAGTCCAGGTGTTTTTAAAGCATGGTTGTATGAGATATTGATACGTTATCAAGACTTACATCCTGTGTGTGCCGCAACATGCACCATTGTTTGCACACACACGTTAAAAGTCAGATTTTAGTCGGACTAAGACAGTATATACCTGGATTATGAAGTCTCACCTTCTCACCGTCCAACTCATCTTTTGCTGTTTATGAGCTGATTCTCTCTGGCGATACAGCGCCACCTACAGAGGCGGAGTCAGACCTACACGGGGCAATACATTGATTTTCTCCTTTAGCATGTATACTCGGACTCTACAGGTTGTCCTTTGGCCTGTTCCAGTCGCACTACGGCCTTAGCTCGATTAAACTGTGCATGTAAACTGCTGACAGGGACTGATATTAATAGATAATGATACTGAAGTTTTTTCACTGCTCACCAACAAATGAAGGAGCATTTAACCTCCTCAGAATAAGTAAATCACACACAACCCCTCTATCAACTGCAACTGTATTGTAAAATAATGTAGGCTTTAAAACCTTTAAAAGGTGCACACATTTTCTTTATAATAATAATAGTGAAATAAGTAAAATAATAAATAATATTATTAATAAAATAAGAACCTCAAAGTCTCATTAATCAATGAAAAAAAAGAAGAACATATCCTCCCTGAAGTCCAAATTTAAACTGTGTCTGTTTGTCATCCATTTCCAGCACAGCAATAGAGGACAATGTCCACACCATGGAGGAGGGACGAACAGACAGAGAACAGCCTTCCAATCCAGAACAACACTGCTGTGTTGAGTTTCCACTGCCAAGCAATGACGAATTACAGATTATCGAGGTTGACGAGGGGGAGGAGAATGTGGACGATGATGACGATCCTCCCGCTTATGATCCACCTTGTCACGTAGAAGAGGAGTCCAGAGAACTTCCGTGTGATGGACAGGAAACAACAGAGGGACACACTGAGGACAGGGAGGATAAAAGTGTGAAAATAGACATTTTGTGTCAGGAAATGGCTCTGGAAGTACAAGAAAGTGATGAGAACCTGAATGAACGTCCTGCTTTAGGAGGACAGGAAGGGACAGCTGAGGAGAAAGGTGAAGAAAAGACGCAGGAAGCTGTTAAAGAGGAGGACAGTGCCGGTGCTTGTGGCGGTGGAATTTGGGAGCAACTTGAGGACGTTGTGTGTGAAGTGATAGAGGATGAAGAAAGTGAGCTCGTACAGAGGGAGGCTGCCTCTGGAGGGGGGGATGAACAGAGACTGAATGATTCAGGGGGGGAAATAGAGCAAGTGGAAGGAGGTGGGACAGACGAGAGAGAAGTTAGAGGACAGTTAGAGGGACAACCACCGGAGGCGACTGAAGAAAATCTCACAGAACCAGAGATGCAACAAGACTTGAAAGAAAATGAGACTTGTTTACCAGAGACAAGAGAACGACTAGAAGCAATTCAAGGGAACAATGAGGCACAGTGTCACGATAGAGATGACGTGGTTGGAAAAGAAGAAAACGAGAAAGGCAGATGTGATGAGAGGCTTAGAACGTGTGCAGATAAATGTCAAAAAGAGCCCGAGGTTGTGAAAGTGAAGTGTGAGGAGAGAGACAGTCGTCAAGGAGGGGGAGGCGTGGGCAGGAAGCTGGTTATCTCCAAACACCCAAGGGTTTACCAGGTGAAAGCTGTGCCAATTGTTCCGCCGAAGCCTCAGCACTGCAAACTTACTGCTCTGACCCTGCGACAGCAGCAGCAGCAGCAGCAACAGCAGCAGCAGCAAAGAGACAGAGGAAGCAGAGAAATCCCACCCGTCCTCCTGGCAGAGCAGGTCAAAGTTTGGGACGCAGCAGAACATGGGAGAGACGGAGGAGGCGAGAGGTGGAGGGAGAGGAGGGACGAAGGCGCCACGAGGGACACAAGCAGAAACAGTCCCCTGAGCATGTGTTTCGACGAGGCCGTCGCTATAGCAACCCTGAGGCGAGAAAAGGAGAGGGAGTGCGAGAAGGAGAAGGAGAGGCAGAGAGAGTGGGCAGGTGAAGTGTAGTCTGTTTGTTGACTTAAACTGATTATTGTGTGCAAACTCAAACATCACACAAAGAACAAGACTGTACTTTTTTCTCTCTTTATTGTATCAGATTTTTATTTCTGTTTAAATTACAACAATAGTTGTGTCTATGAAATGTCTGACATCTTCTTCCTTTCTGCCACAAGACAATAGTTTTTGGATGTATTTTTATTTTTATCTTTATTGGCTGTCAAGAGTTGACAGAGAAATGAAGATAAGGTGTGGGGCTCCCACACCTTATCTCAGGTTTCCCTGGCTGGACAGCTGCAGCTGTGATGCCTGGCTTTTAATTAAATAAAACTTGAAGTAAACACACAGTGAGGCTGGATTAAACTAAATGCTCCATCATGTATGAAAACATCTTAAAAACCATCAAACCATCTGGATAAACTGCCCTTTTTTCCTTTTTCTAAATGATGCATCGATACACATCCCACCATTGGATTACAGAGATTTGATTTAAATAAATAAATAAATAAATAATCCACCGATGTGTATATACAGTATTAGTATATGTATATATATATACATATACACAGTATTTGTATAAAGCAAAGTATGTGGTTCGATGGTTAAAAAAGCAGGGATGGTTTCATTTTAGAGATAAATATAATGTGGACATTTTTGAATTATGTGAATAAAGCGATGTTTTCAAGATCGTGTCTGTTTTTTTTTTTTCTTCCAATGTTTATGACATTTTAAAAGTTATATTGATGGGAATTGGATCTAATGGTGAGACAGCAGACTCCTCCAATCACCTGTCCCATTCCCAAGCATGTCAGGGAACTACGGTGGCCTCTGCGTACCAAAAAAGATAATTCCACTTCAAAACACAAGCTCTCATCCTTATTCAAAGTACATTTTAAAGGCTTATTATACACTATTATTTGCAGTATTTGCAACACAAATTGTACACACTAGACCTTTATCACAGCCTTAATCTCTTGCTTTGCTCTTTTCAATGTATTTAGACCAAATATCACACATTAAATATGACTAACACAGATCAGATCAACAGTGTCACAGTGTATTATTACAATAATTGTTATTATTATTATTATTATTACAATATTAGACATGTAACAGAACACAAACATGTTGGTGTTGAAAACATTACACATTTATTTAAAAAACATTTTGTGGTTAGAAGAAAATGTATATATTTTTATGTAATTCTATACAATACATATCTTTACCTTACTGGTTGACAGAAGATGTAAACATAAACCATAAAATATAAACAAACATGGAAGCTTTGATGGTTTACTGAAGGCTGCTTCTAGATGTGTTCATAAAGTAACTATTATACAATAAATGCACTCCTCTTTATTATTCATTAAATTATATTATAATAATAATTTGACTTCTGTGCAAACATAATAGCGTACATTAGCTATAATGGACGGTCTAACCCTTGTGTGTTTGTAGTTACATGAAGGTGCTGTTCTCGTGTATCGCCGGTAGGAGGCGTCAGTGCTAAACTGTGCTCAGAGCGACAGAGAAGAAGAACCACAACAACATTAAACAAATAGCTGGAAAACATTTTCGCTCCCTCACAGAAGGTCCAGCTGGTGAACGCAGCGTGAATACAGCTCCTCTGATTCACGACTTAAACTCGGCACGATGTCGTTTCCTTCCACTTTCGGCTCACAGGTCGCCGTCGTCATGGACGTGCTCGCCAAAGCTGCGGTGGCCGAAATCACGAAGCTGGTGGAGGAGGGGACGGTGGTCCTGCGCCTGGAGATGTGTCGGAAGGACAACGAGATCCAGGAGCTGCAGAGAAGTTTGAAGATGATGGAGGTCGAACTCTGTCAAGCTCAGGGAGCAGCTGAGAGCCGAGCTGCAGAAGAGAAGCAGGAGCAGATAACTGTGGGCACCCAGTTCTCCTCGAAAGGTCTGTCACACCAGACTTCATTCAAAAATGCACTAATTCAGAACTCAATCGCTTCTATGCGTCGGGGCTTAAGTAGTAAGACAAAAGTAAAGATTGTCATAGAATTGTTGTTGTCTTCTCTTAGATTCGGCTTCAAACTGACTGGATTATTTCAATCTAGTTTAGACTGTTAGACTGATTAGTGCAATATTAATTCTTGATTAACTTAAGGCAATTACTGTGTTGACATTTGGTAACAGAGCTGCATTAAACCTTTTTTTAAAAAGCTATAGATGAATTAAATGCACAATTATGACTGGCCAATAGTAACAGCATATATTGTATTTTAACTTTATTCAGTAGCAATGGGTTAATAAATACCTATATGTTAAAACAGTTTGATGTGTAATACTAATAATAATTTGTTGTATTATTGTATAATATCATTTAAGATTTGTTGTTGTTTTATCCCGTGTACACTATTTCTATTTTCATATATTGTCTACATGCCTCAGTGTGATGGTGTAATTTTAAAACAGGCCTAAGGAACAAAATGTCATTTAAAATAATTATTCAATTTAAAGACAAACCCGACCAGACAAAACTTTCCATTGCGTAATTATGGAAATTTAAAAAACTACTAAAGCAAGTAGCTACTTGGCTACTAAAATAAGATTGGACCCACTTTTAGTATGTAGTCTCAATAAGGTGAGTGAGTGTGTGTGTGTGTGTGCGCAGGTAGATAAGAAATAGTTCTGTTATACTGGTGTTTATACATGTGTTACTCTCTTTTTTTTTATCTCTGAAAAGAGATTAGAGTTTCGGCAAATTGGACTCCATTAATCTGAAAAGCAAATATTAAAGGTAGAATGTTGCCGTGTGAAGGAATAATAAACAAATATCACCATGTTTTGTCAGACATGGATGTCATCCAGTAAACCAGGCAAGTAAATAGCCGTTGGGTTGTACCGGGAGTTAATTATCGTGTTCTCGTTTTGTTGACATGAAATTGAATTGAATTGAATTGAATTGAGTTGACTTGTATTTACAGATGCAAAAGAAGAGATGCAAAGGTGTGCCAGGTACCTGCGACCACAGCCTGAGCACTCGGAAGACGACGATGGCGCGAGGCTCACGGTGAAACACGAGCCGGCAGAGAAACGAACAGTCCGGGAAACAACAGACGACACTGCAACTGCAGCGGCGGATGTTTGCTCAGCCGAGCGAGACGAGACGATCTGGCCTTCGGCTTCTTGTAGCATGTTTGAGAAAAGCCCGGTAACAATGCAGCAGCACGTGCAGATGTTCCCATCCTACAGTGAGCAGTTTTCCACTCACGGAGATGCAGAATATTCCTATAACTCTCCACCAGCTGCAGAAGAGGAAGGTGCAGATGATGCATTTAGCGTGCCGATAAAAATAGAGGTAGACATTCAGCCAAGCTGCATGGGAAGTTCTTTTTCAGAGTCTTTTCATGATGAACCATTGAGCCATGTGTCACACCCTGTAGTCAGTGAGAACAGATATCTGCAGTCCGACCCCCAACAGGCCAGGCTATCGCCAAACGTGCCTCACGTGCAGAGGCCCAGCGCGGACACTCACGATCGCATCCACAGTATGAGCAACCTGCGCGTGAAGCGGTTCATAAATGTGTGGAGAGCAAATCCGAAACTCTTCACCTGCTCTTCTTGCAACAAGAGTTTCCCTCGCTTGTCTCAGCTGGAGGAGCACAAGGCAACTCACCAAACCTTCAAACCCTTTAGGTGCCTCGAGTGCGGCAAGTCTTTCACCCAGAAGACGCGGCTGAAGTCGCACCAAAGCGTGCACACGGGGGAGAGGCCTTTTAGTTGCAAAATCTGCGGCAAGATGTTCTCGAGGCAGGACAACTGCATGAGGCACGAACGCTTCCACAGCGGCCTGAAGCCATACAGCTGTGGGCAGTGTGGTAAGAGCTTCACAGTGCTTGCTAACCTCAGAATGCATCAAGATATTCATCTGCAAGGAAGGTAACTCTCAGTGACTTTCTATAAAGACTTGAAGGGGTTTTCCGCCTCAATTATATATTTTTGTCTTGCCAGTGTGCTTGAAGAGTTGTCATGCATATGAACTTCCCGGCTTTTTGTTTTGGCAGCTGATCTTGGTAGGTGGTTGTTGGCTTAATACTAATTTCACTCCTTTTTCAGCTCTGAGGACACAAACACTATGTACACACATGTCACCTGAGCTCCACAGTGCTGTTAAACCAGAAACACTGTAGCCGCACCTCATTCTTTTATAAAGTCTAAATTCTTTACCCGGTGGATACTAATAAAACAAACTAAATAAGGGAGTGTCAGGGTTATATGTTGTTCTTGATTGTCTTCTGACCCTCACGGCCTTACACACGGAGGTCACAGCCATGTATCTGCCAGTCACATTGTAGGCCCTGTAAGAGAAAGCACAAAATTAACAAACACTTTTACCAGATTTCGAGACAAAGCAGGTGGGTGCAGTCGTGATGAAATAAATGTGTGTCGGAGAAAAGAGGGGGCTGGATGCAGTGTAGGAACCTATGCATTAATGTTGTGTTTGGCTGCAACTAACAAGTATTTTCACAATCGTTCAGTCTCTCGATTATTCTCTCTATTATACAATTAGTTGTTTTTGGTCCATAGAATTTAAGAAAAAGAGGAAACAAATAAAATAACACACACAGAACTCTGTACTCATTATGAGTCCTGGCTTCATTTTGCTCCCAAAAAGAAGTTGCAGTGTACTTTTTTATTTTTAGTTCAAACAGTTTCATTTAAAAATAATTGAGCAGCCAAATTAAGCAGGAATATTTTTTTCAAAAAATCACTGTCCATCAGTTCCAGGCCTCCAGCTGCCCTCCTCCTCCCTTTTGTGCCATAGCCAACAGGAGGCTCTTTCCCGCTGTACCAAGTGTAGTGAGCACCGTCCACACAGACTGCGCTGTGAACACTCTACACCCCACCTCAACTGGAGACAGCCATGATTGCCACCCTTTCTCTCTGCACTACATGACAAGGTCTTGGTATCTTTGTCTCTTCCTCTCATGGGCCTCCTCACAACCGTCAATTCCTCAAGGATGACCTTCCTCGGTTGCTCTGAGCAGATGACTAGGTCAGGCCTCAAGGTTGTCCGGACGATAGCTTCCCCTTCCTTCATCTCCCATCCTTGCGCCCCCTAAAGGATGTTGGCTCTGGTTCTCTTTGCAGAAGACGGCTGTTCCTCCCCTGGTGCTTGTGGCTTGTGTGGTTGGGGTCTTTTTCTGGTCTTCTCCAAGACAGTGAGCACTTGGTTGTGCTGCCACAGCCAGGATGAGGTACAATTCTGTACAATTAGAATTATTGTAATTATTACTGGTGTGGATCCAGAGTGGGTCAAAACTGATGGTATATGCAAAATGGGAGTGAGACACATAATGCTCCACGATGTGGTCAAAATCTCTCTGCTACCACTTCATCCACTCATACCCCGATTTGCTTGTGTATGAATATATCTTTTGTGTTTGTGTATATATATATATGTGTGTGTGTGTATATATATGTATGTATGTATGTATGTATACATATACATATATACATGTAAGTGTATAAACATGGAGAAATTACCTTTTTTGTCAAGGGTTAGGGTTAGGGTTATAAAACGTGCACTATTTTTTTTATCTATTTAATGAATTATTTGCATTTGTTTACTTGTGTCCCCACTTGTCAGTTATTTGCCCATACATTTTATGAGTAAATGAATGTGGTAAATTCATGTTTTTTTTGGGGGGGGGGTTTACACATGAAAAGTTGATAAACTTTTCCTGATTATGATTAAGTTCAACAGTGCTAACCAATGGCCTAACTTTGGGGGTAAGATCCATTAGTAGCAGTCTTATTTGGACTTAACTTGAAGTTCTTGTTGCAATGACTTGTACTTGACTAGTTTTACTCTTTACAGAAATTCCGTTGCGCGCTTTGACTGGTCTTTACGGTATCCATGTCATCACTTCCGTTAACGAGACCCTGCGCTTTGTACTGATTAGTTGATGAAAACAGCTAACGGCAACTAACAGTAGCCGCTCAGAACTGCTTTAACTGCAGTCTGCGCGTCCACCTGTGACTTAGGTTCGGTGAAGAGGTTCGGCAGGGTCGCGGCCTCGCGTCCGGCGCTCGTGTCACGTGTCCGGGTCTTTAAACTTGCGTCTTCCCCCTGTTAAGTTGGCCGCTCCACAGCGATGCTGAGCAGCGTTGCTCTGCGGGCTCAGGTCGCCTCCATCATCGATGCCCTGTCCAAAGCGGCGGTGGCGGAGATCTCCAAAGTCGTGGAGGATGGCATGGTGGTGCTGCGGCTGGAGATGTGCCAACGAGAAAGCGAGATCAAGAAGCTGAAGAGCAACATCGAGCTCCTTCACACGGAGCTGAGAGCTGCTCAGGACAGAGGGGGGGGAGGAGGAGGAGTGACCCTGCGACCTGACAGCCGCGGGGGGGAGGGTAAGATGGACCTGGACATAGACACACACCACAAACACTCACTGACCACACACACTGTGGACTGTTTTAATCTGGGGTTAACGTGTACTCAAACACACTCAAAGTTTTAGGCACTGAAAGAGGTTTTACAGTGGCGTGCACTGATATTTCAGGGGGCAGGGGCTCAAGGGTAAACAAGTGCACCCTCTCCAATTGATATATTAGCTTTTGTGAGGATTTTTTTGTATTTTTACACTACTTAAAAGCCAAAGTAACATGCTTGAAAGAGCTTAGTGATGCTATGGTTGGTTTAAATGTTAGACGTCTTTCCTAGCTGCTATTAAATCCCACAATTTACTCTACATCCTGTCTACCTCAGTCGTAGTAGGTGGGTATTTTTAAAAAGTGAGGTTTTCTTCCTCCAGATTTACAAATAATCCAGTCCACACACAATACATTTCTTGAAAACATTTTTGTCCACTTGAAAACACTCAATCCCTCGTTTAAGTGCTGTCAAAAGCAACTATGACTGTGGAGCCTTGTCAGCCAATCACGACACCGATCAGGTCACGACCTGTTATGGTAGGCCAGTGACAGCAGGAGTGTTTCTTTGTTTGTGTACGCAGTTAGCAGTGCTGGTGATGTCACAAGCCAAAAAATAGTCTTTCACCTTCCTACAAAGACGCTCGGTACGTTTACATGCTGTAGTCAGACTAAGACGGGCAATAGGACAACTCGAGTCTGAGTATACGTGCGGAGGAGAAAATCGATTTATTGGCCGTGTAGGTGGCGCTGTGTCTCTCTATAAGCTTCTGTGTATTGAATCAGTTTCCTGTTGACTGTGCTGTGGTTCTGCGTGTTTCATACCTGCTGTTCATGTTAAGCGTGATACAGATTAAATCAATTATTGGCTCTTGTGGTTGCTGCTGTCCGAAGGAAGATGCTGCCGCCGTACGATATCTGGTTGCAGTTTAAACGTTGTCTTCTTCTACTTCCGAGTCAAAGACTGGGGAGGAAATTTTAGTGCACGTGCACATGACAAGTCCAACTCCAGTCCGACATGCAGGCATAATTGTACTATTATCCAGGTCCGACTAAGACGAGTTTGAATTATTCTTTTTTTTTTGAACACCAGTTGAATTGTTTGACATTTTACCTGCACATGTGCCTTGATGAATAATCACACTCCTTGTTGTTTTCCCCGGGTTGTCATTTTTTCTCAAGTGTAATAATCTAGTTTATGTTGATAAACGTTTTGTCATTGTCTTCCCACAGGTGGTCAGAGTGGCACTGTTGACGAGAGGACCTCACTGGATAATGTGCATGTTGAAAAGGACGCCAGCAGCCTGTCCATATCTGAGATCAAGGTTAAACCTGAACCCGTGGGTCAGGGGAGTAAAGAGATCAGAGGGCAAGCAGATCAGCTGGGAGAAGAGTTGGCTGTGTTTGAGGGGAACAGTGGCCAGTGGAAGTCAACGAATCAAAACGAGGCAGGACGTAATGACTCAGATTTTTTGAAGTTAAGGCAGAACTCCATGTCATCTCTGCCTGAATCCTCCCTGGACCCTGGACTGGCTGTGCCCTGCAGCAGCTCCGGTGGGTTTCAGCCCAGCCCGTTCAGCCGAGGGTTGCTGGGTTACAGTCAGTATCGTAACTTGTACAACACGGCGCGAAGGCGGACGGTGAAGAGGCTGATGTTCAAGAAGGGCTTCATCTGTCCCTACTGTGGCAAATGTTTTGAGCGTGCCGGACACCTCGAGAGACACAAAAGGATTCACACCGGCGAGAAGCCGTATCGATGTGAGATATGTGGCAGGCGCTTCAATCAGAAATGTAGCCTCAAGGAGCACATGAAGATCCATAGAAGAAGTAAGTGAAAACCTACCCTTAGACATGGAATAATTCACTCAGATTCACTCTCTGCAGGCACATTTTATTTATTTATTTTTTCTCAAATCAGATATTTTCAGCCAGACTGTCCGCACTGTTAATTGATAATAACCAAATCACGTTTATGTTTCCAGACAAAACCAACCACACGGGTTGCTCGGGTTGCTTTAGTAATAACATAGGCATTTGTCAAATCATTTTAGTTTAAAGTAACTTTAATTATCAGGTTCTGGTGGCAGTCTTAACAATACAATTGCTGACGTTCCTGGTTAAAACATGTGTGTTCTATTTTTTCAAAAAGCCTTATTACGCCAGCTTTATTCAAGACATACTTGAACATTACTTATGCATACTGCGTCCTTTATTTTTTTTCGGTGGCTCTGTCTGTCTGTCTGTCTGTCTGTCTGTGTGCGTGCGTGCGTATGTGCGCTTCCGTACTTGCTTGTAGTATGAGCAACGGAGGCCAACAGAGGCTTATTAGAATTTGTGATAGACACACACATCAGGCACATGTTTATGTATGTTGCCCATGAAATTTGACCCTGACGTGGATTTGAACATGCGACCTTCTGAGTCTGTTACACATATAGGCCGACAGAGGCATGTTGCGTGAATGGGGTGTCTGCCATCTCTGATTGCCTTGTTACACACGACGTCAAAGTATTAAGAAATATAGCCAAGAGCTTATGAACGTCTATCTGTGCAGCTAAAAATGAAAATAAAAAAAGACTCCAAGTTCTGGGTCTCTTTCATACGTATACAATTCATTCCCTAGTTTGTTTTTGTCTGTTTTTGCCCCGTTTTATTACTCACCTTTTACTTTTATTACTCATGATTTCCTAACATCGTATATGAGCATGCATCTGGGTATACATGTCAACATGTATATCTTTAGCCTTGAATGTGGCTGGTAATCATTTGTGATGACTTTTCTCTACTTTATACAGGTATTGAGCCCAGGCCAATTGAGGTGCAGGAAGTCGAGGTGAAACGGATTCCTGAGTTAAATCTTTGTGCTGATACCCATCAGCCTGAGGAAGAGAGCCATGTCAGTGCTGAGAACAGCCTTTCCAAGGAGGAGGACATTCTCCCAACACCTGTGCAGGTCAAATCTGAGCCGATGGAGGAGAAAATAACACAAGCACCATTCCATGGCTTAAACGAGCAGGTGAGGGAAGGAGGAGTAGACAACCTGAGTGAGAACTTTCCAGCGTTTGAGAGAGACAGCCAGCAGTGGATGCCCAGACTACAAGGACAAAACAACGCGGAGATGAGCGGCATAGAATATCTCAGCAGCTCGTCCCAGAACATGACATCCTTCCCTGGGATTGCTCAGTTGCTCCCACCGCCAGTCGAGGCCTCTTGTAGCACCTTCTCGTTTCCGGGGAAACCATACGGAGAGCTCGGCAACAGCATGATCTCGCAAACGCTCTACGGGTCTTTGGACACGCTCCTGATACAGAGCGAGGCGGGTTTACACGGCATGGCGGAGGCCTCGCTGAGTCACGCCCAGCCGAGGAGAGGCAGGCCTTCTCAGATGTTCAAACCAAAGAAAAGCTTCGTGTGCTCGTACTGCGGCAAGATCTTCGAGCGCGCCGGCCACCTCGAGAGACATTTGCGGATTCACACCGGGGAGAAACCGTACGGCTGCCATATCTGTGGGAGGTGCTTCAATCAGAAAAGTAGCCTCAAGGGCCACATGAGGACGCACAGAAATGGTAAGAGTTATCACCAGATCAGAAGATCCATCCTGTAGTTGATGAAGTGCTATCACACATGATCCAATGCCCACGTTGACCTCTTCAAATTGCTTAATTTGTCCAAATCTTCATACTATAATCCACTCTAAAGTGTCCCGGTTTCTCACTTCTTTCAAACCATTTACACATATTTGGAAGGTGGTTTTGTAGAAGGAATGAAAACACCAGGGGGCTTCAGCCCACGTGTAGGGATAAAGCATCACTGCTTTGTACTGAAGGAATGTTTTCATAAAACTTCACCGTTGCTGTTGCTTTGTCTTTGTAAAGGGGAAACTGCAGATGTGCTGGAGCCTCATCACCTGATGTTTACGCTTCCTGACAATCACCCGCTGGAGAACCTGGCTGAGCCAAAGTCTGATCTGGCAGCTTTTAAGGAACAGTTACCAGGCAGGGAGGTACCCGGTGGACAAACGGTCATGGTGAAGGTGGAGCCAAACAGGGAGGATTTCCCGACTCTAAGTCAGGCGCGTCTCGACAACGGCACGACAGCACCAGACCAAAGAGAGCTGTGGACGTCTGGGATGGAGGGAGAGAGCGGCGACGCCATGGTACGAACTGTCCGAGTACTTCCCCACGACGTCAAGTATCACCTCAGTCCTGCAGCAGACGGCGAGCAGCAGGAGCAGCAGGAGCAGCAGGAGCAGGAGCAGGGATACACGTGCACGTCACCAGGCAAGGACGTGCCTTTTCTACACGACGAGGAAAAGAAGGACATGATGCACGGCGGCCAGTATTCGGTGATGGCGATGCAAAGAAGCACAGACATGACTCTCACCTCCGAGTTCCAGGATCAACACATCACGCGGGAAGTGGTCGTGAGCGATTACGGCGCAGTCGGCCTTGACGCGAGCCGAGAGGGTGCCGCGTTTGAGTTCAACATGTCCGCCGCGCCAGGAAACCGCGAGGACGGCTGCGTTGGTGACGCCACCAGACATAATTGCTTTATTTGTTCAGGTTGTGGGCAAAGCTTTGACAGTTTCAGTTTATTTCAGCGGCATCAGTGTCCAAATATCACTGAGCAAAGCTAAAACTGAATCACAGCACTGGTAAATAATGATGAACCCAGATCAGTGTGTAAAATAAGTATTTGGCCGATAGCTGACACAGATACCGATAATTATTATTATTTTTCTCTTTTGTGGTTGGAGCACAAAATCATCTTTATTAATAATAATACACGTGGTACAAGATAGGCGCTTCCTCTCAACGTTCCCTGTATGTTAGTGCTTTGGTCGATGTGCTCCCTCTGCTGGTAATATTCCTAATTACACAGCATGTCAGGCCCGAGAAATTACACTCAAAGAAAGGAAAACAATTCGTTTGTTCTAAATACTTAACCAATTTAAAGACAATCTTCTATTATAACAAGCCTTTGTAGCCTCTTGTTCAGCTACTTATTCAATTAAAAGATATTTATTTTAGTCGAGGTCATCTGATGTTGGCTAACACTGATTTATGATGCCAATTTTCTTTTTTATTGATAGTTGATAATGTTTTTGGTCGATATTTCCCCTCATCCATTCTAATCTTAGTAACTTTATACATGATACACAGAATTGTTTGACTTCTACATATATATTTTGTATATAAAGCTTTATATTTTCAAATTCACGTATGAACTAAATATTAAACACAGGAAACGGATATTAAATATTAGGGGTGGGAATTGCCAGAGATGCCACGATACGATGTTATCATGATATTTAAGTATCTGTGAAATCTATATATACTCACACAACAGGACTGAAACATCAATTATGGATTTTTTAATGCTAATCCACAAAAAGCTGAATGCTTATTTGTAAAATCATGTTAAAAAGTTAATGTACTACATTAATACATAATTATTGGCTGAGAATACAGTTAAAAATGGTAAAAAATCGTCCCGAGTATTCAAGTCTACTTCAATTTTTCGGTTCACAGAGCCCAGATAAACATTGGTGTCTGTATCAGTGAATGTTGCTTTACTTTACTTTTGTCCCATTTTATTTTACATATTTCACATCATGTTTTGCTGCTACTTTGACCTGCTTTTTTCATCTCCTCTGTTCAAGAAAGAAAGAAAGAAAAGACAAAAAGGAAAAAAAACATTGTCCTAACTCTTGACTTACTCTCTGATTTGTTTGATTTAAATACAAAAAGTACATTGCACTATTGAAGGTATTTCACACAGAGCCACGCTGACTTGTTTTCCTTTACATTGACCAGTAATGAGAGAAAAGGCTTTAAGCTGAGACTTTGATTTATATGGATTGAAAGTCGATCGAAAAGGATGATCATTTTTGTGCAGAAAACAGTTTCAAAACCTGGGTTAATATAATGGTTTTCCATTTTTTTTACTAAAGTGTGAAGGAGGGTTTTTGTGAAAAATGGTCTTTAGTCAGACAGACAGTTTATTTATTGTCCGAACTGTAATCAAGATAAGTTTTGATAAAGCTTTGTAAACCACACCAATGTCTGTGGATTCACATTCACTGCCCTGTTTTGTAAAATCGCTTTATTCTGAGGGTGGTGCAGTGAAAGTACACAGTATTACAGTATTTTTAAGTTGTTACCAAATTGTAATATTCAGTACGAGAATGTTATCCCAGTACCTCAATTTACTGTTGCCTTCAAAGCTGCTTATAAATACTGTACGTCGTCAAAACTTTAGCACAGTATTTAAATTTAAATCAGTGTCACTAAATTTGACAAGTAGCTGAGAATTTAGAGAATGAAAGCCACGGAGTTTAAAGGGATAGTTATATTCTGTAAACTTCTCACACAAGATTCCATTGAGAAAATCCTCATTTTTAGCTTGCAGGGAAACGGGAGCTGCTGTTCTACTGCTGCCTCTTTTTTGTAAATAAATAACACATTTGGAGTTACTGATGGAGGCAGATGTGGATCAGCAACTCCTGACTTGATATAAAATCACTGATTTTCTCTATGGACTTTGGTGCCGAGGGGTGAATCTGTTTCCTTGTGTCCTTGTGCATTGGAAAAAAAACCCTGAACTATACCTTTAAAAGCTCATTTTATGTTATGTTATGTTGTTTCCTCTGAAGATTATTTATTTTTTGGAGAAATGTGTTTTTTGCGTACCATGTCATCGGTCGGATAAGAAAAAGAAAGTGTTAATCATTGGAAAAGTGTGTGTCTGTGTGGAAAGTCATTTAAAGTAAGAGTAGCAAGAGTAAATTGTTCATGTTTCTGACGCAGCTGTTCAGGTTGGTCGTCTCGTCGGTGACTGACATGAAGAGGTCATTGAAAAAGAAACGTGACAAACTAAATACTCATGCTAATCCGTCTGGAGAGCATCTGTCAGCGGCTGATAGAGTTACGCAATTACACTCAATGTGCCTACATTTTTCACACGGGAATAAAATCCCTAATCACTGCAGACTTATTGACTCTGTTATTTCTTTTCAAAACATCATAATTATCTTATTTATATATATATGTATATGCTTTTTTCCCAATTTGCTTTGATTAGGTGGATGGACAGACTTCCAGGGAGGTGAGGGAGTGTTGCACAACATTTCGTTGTTTGTCTTTCTGCATTTTTAAATAAATTAAAATGAACTGGATTTTGGAGTGGTGTAATGTTATTGATATATAAGAATGTTAAATATGTGGTGTACATGGTTATAGTAGTTTTAGTTTTGACTTTGTTTTTAAAATGAGTTAGATTTTTCTTTGGTAGGTTTGCTAGTTTTTATTTGTTTTTTGTAAAGGCTTAGTTTTATGTATATACATACATATATACATCTATATATACATATATAGATGTATATATATATATATATATATATATAAATATATATATATATATACACAGATATATTCTCATTGTGCTTCTTCTCTAATTGTCTCTGCATTTTTTCCCTTTTAGAAATCTTTTTGATTCTGGAATTGATGCACATCCAATCCATTGTCAAAGGTCCAGTGTGTTAGAATTAGTGGCATCTAATGGTGAGATTTAAAACTGTAACAAATGGAGGACTTCTGCTCAACACTTCCGTTTTTACGGTAACTACGGTGGCCCGCTCACACCAAAGAGAGTGTTGATGTTCTTCACTTATGAGTTCCGCTTCCATTTCACAACATGAAATGCACATTCAGTGCAGTGGCCTTTGTAAAGTAAGATTATTGCTTTTATAAAATACTTTTTCCAAGTCCACAAAACAACAAAAAGCACGTGCACGTTTCCTTCCACAGTCCAAAAACATGCAGATTTAGGGATTAGTCAAATTGGACATTCTAAATTGGCCGTAGGTGTGAGTGTGAGAGTGAATGTTTTGTTTGTCTCTATGTGTCCCTGTGATGGACTGGCGACCTGTCCAGGATGCGAGTGATGGCATATATCAGTGTCCTGAAACGTAATGAATTTAAATTGAGACTCTGCTCGGTCCTGTCATGGACCGAATGAATGCATTTTTCAATTTAACTTCAGTAAACCATACTTCACTTTGAATATGAAAGTTTAAAATAAATCTGTGATCTCAGTGCACTCTAAGGTTAAAACGTGTCTGGTTCGGTGTAAGTGACGACTTTATTAATACAGAGGTATACCAAGGGCCAGAGGTCTAGAGGGGAGCCCCAAAATGTTTTTGGCATGACCCCCTCTTCCTGTTTGCACCCACTCTTTAACAAATAGGGCGGTCCTCATGCATCTGTGTCCAGGAGGACAGTCGTTTATAATCTGTCTGTATTAATACAATTGTTAATGTAACATTATAGTGTGACATTTGTGTCAATAATTTTCAAGCACAGGTGTGTGGTTGGAGGGGCCCCCCCAATCAAATTCTGCTCAGGGCCCCATAAAGGCTCAGGCCGGCACTGCTGTGCTCTAAACACAGGATATAAAGGAAATTGTACATTTGTCTTACAAAGTAAAAGTAAGTCACTTTGTGTCTTTACCTCTGCTGCATTCTCCTCTCTGTGTTTCCACTGCGCCTCTACCTCCGTACTTACGGTAGATCCCTCCGCCACACGGAAGAAAGGTTCCTGTTAGCCTTAGCTGAAAACACAGATGTTACATTCTCTAGTGCGTCTGCTCTTTTTGCACTTAAAACAAAACCACAGCGTGGACGGGCCTCACTATTACACGTTTACCGTCACACATTAGTCACCATTCATGAACATGGCGACGTGTGTCCCCTTCCAAACGCAGTTATCCTCAATAATGGAGGTCCTGGTGAAGGCAGCAGTGGCAGAGATCTCCAAACTAGTCGATGACAAATGTGCGTTTCTGCATCTGGACATAAACAGAAAGCAAAGCGAGATCGAGATGCTGAAGAGGAAACTGTTGTCGATGGAGAACAAAAATGCGCAGCTGCAGCGCGGCTTTGGTAAGAACACGCACACACACACACACCATCATCTCATTTAGCGTCATAATGAACGAGTTCACTCCATGTTTCATTAAAGTACCAAAACAATGAAGCAACACAACCTCCAATCATGTTCAGTAGAACGCCACCACTCTTTAAATGACATGTCATTTCATCCAAATGTGTAAAATAACATTGAACTACATCTGTTTTCATATATTTATCTTTTTTTTAGAAAACTACATGGACAGAGGAACCGATGTAGGAACCAACTGTCCACATTCCACAGTGAATATTAAGGTTGGTGTCATTTTCCTTCATTAAAGAAGCTAAAAATATGGCAATGACGTTATTCTGTAATGTGCACATGTATGTGTTATACCTGAATCAAGGCTGGACATGTGATTGTCCAAGGGCCCTAAGGGCCAAACCATCCCTCTACACTATAACTGAAAGCCCTTAAAGATGCTGTTCATGCACAAGCTAGCTTTTGTTATCATTTCATTTAAAAGGGGATTTTATCTCTCCAGTAAATGTCTGGAAATGAGGGTCTGTTTACATACATGGCACACACTGGGATTGAGATTGAGATTATGTGTGTTCACACCAGCAGGAGTAAAGTCCTATTCATAAGAATAAGGGAAAATGTCCAGAATGTCTTGTGGTCTTTGTCCTGAAGTCAGCTTCACAGGCAGGGAGGATGTGTTTAGTCATGACTCCAGTCGCAAAGACGAACAGGAATGGGTGTTTATTCAGTTTTTGTGGCCCTGGATGAACTCACTCCTGTTTTTAAACCCACTGGACTCGCTATCGTCAGTGAAGCTGCTGATCTGACACATGCTTATAATTGTCTCCATCATTTGAAACGATAGATATTCTAAATATAAAGAAGCAGAAAACCTAGTATGACTATCAGACTGCCGCACGTGTTCAATTGTTGGGCATAAACGCGAGTGTTTGTGTTTTCTCGGTGTGTTTTAAGGTTTTTTGTTTTGTTTTTGTAAGACGACGATTTGGTGTTTACAGCTTGTGTTGCTCTGCAGTGGCCAGAAATTCAAATCTTTCAGATTCAATTCAAACCTCTCAATGTACAGTTTCCAGAGATTGAAGATGCAGCGGTTTCTTTTTCAATTAAAGAAGAGAGTCCAGATGAACCGCTATGGATCAGCGAGGCTACTGGACCCATTGGTAAGTTTAATGCAGAATTCAATTATTTTAAAATCAATGCTAAACTATAATGTATAATGATAATAATAATAATAATGACACTGCTTTTTCTGAATTTATCCCCCAACTCCTGCTGTGTGTAGGTGGTTCTGTGCAGTACCCTCATCCAGCTAATGCTCCAGGAAGCCAGCACGTTGAGGAGGACTGTCAGTTAGCTCACCCAGAGGTCGTGAGGCTAAAAACCGCAGAGTTTGGTGACATGTATAACTCCGGTCAACATACAGGAGAAGTTAGTGGTCTTCATTTCACCATCAAGACTGAGAAAGAGGAGAACCGGTCCGGGTTCAGTCAGGATGGATGCCAGCACAACACGGGGAAGCAACTTGCTGCCGAGTTTTCCATGGAAGAAAGAGAGAATCAACTGTGGTCGTCCATAATCGAAGGTAACGACATTGACACTGGTTTTCCTGACTTTTCTAGTATGGTGGAGGAATACTCCACCACGTTCCCAGAGCATTCAGACAATAACGTGGCCTCTAGTACTAACAAGTCCACTAGTGTCCCGCAGTCGTCCTCTCAGAGGACGTGCAACGGGATCTACGGCAGCGAGTTTCAGAAGGACGCTCCACAGTCGTCCAGTTTTCATAGCCGACCTCAGGGTGACCTTTCACAGCAGGACAGGCCGAAGGAGCAAATGTACCCACAGAGAAACATGTCGCAGGTTGCACACCTGAGGCAGCCGGACGAGCACCAGGAGAGGGACAACACAGCTGGGGACAGACCGGTCGTAACTCAATCACACAATACTTTCACACCAGGCAGCTTGCACACTCACACCCCTCACAAACCTTTTCACGGCACGGCGCGAGGCTACGTTTGCCTGCAGTGCGGAAAGACGTTCGGCCGCCTGCATCAGTTCAAGCTGCACCAGCAGAGCCACAAGAGGAAGCGGGCGTTCTGGTGCACGGTGTGCGGGAAGAGCTTCCAGTGTTCCTCCCACCTCAGCATACACCACCGCACGCACACGGGCGAGAAGCCGTACGGCTGCGGTCAGTGCGGGAAGAGGTTCACGCAGCAGAGCAGCCTGAGGGTTCACCAGCGCACGCACAGCGGCGAGCGTCCGTACAGCTGCGCGCAGTGCGGCAAAACCTTCATCCTGATGCACCATTTGAAACGTCACAGAATCATTCACACCTACAGCTGAGCGCGGCGTCGCTCAGGTGAAAGGACACGAATGACCGTTGAAATGAAAATTCGAAAACAACCAATGAACAGCGACTTTCTTTGATCCGTGACTCACTGACTTTCAATTTTAATGCATATTTTACTATGCAAAGTCCATCTGGATGGATTTTAATATTTAATCTTTTTTTTGGTTTTTTTAAGAATAAGAAACTTAAATAACCCTTTAAATCAAGTTCACACATGAATGCATTTGTTAGGAGTGGGGAAAAGAAACTCAAATTTGTTATTTTTCCCTTAAAACTTAGTGAATCAATGCAGAAAAATCAATAATCAGACATTTTTAAAAAAGCACCTCAGCAGTTTTTTCTCTTTTTTTCTCTATCTTTCACTCACACTGATGTGTTGCTAAAGTCTTGTACCTAAATGCACGTGTGTGTGTGTGTGTGTGTGTGTGTACGTGCACAAGTCTACATTACATCATCCGCCCAGACTGTATGCATCGGCTGTGCATGTTAACTGAAGCACGACACTTTACAATCTGGTCTTGTTTTGGTCAAAAAAGAAGCGACTTTGACCCTGACATTTAAAAGAACACAAAAGAATGAGCAGAGAGCCATAAATAATGTTTAAATGAATGAACTGAGGACTCAGCTGATCGCTGCAGTGTGGTTTCCTCTGTGCTTCATTTCATAAGGAAGGAATTTTGTTGTTCTCATTCACTCATCTCCTACCTCTTTCTCCTCCATGTGAGGGTCACCCTAACCCTAATCCTAACCACAAATCTGCATGTCTTTGGACAAGGGAAGCGTAGAAATCCCACGCACACATGCACACTCCGTGCAGAAAAAGGCTCTTGTTCCAACCGCGTAGCAAACCCAGGTCTTCTTGCTGCAAAGGCAAGAGTGCTCACATCGAAACAAAGAGCCCTATTACTGCTAGACTGAGTTTAATTCTGCCTCAATTCATATCAAATATGTACCAAATATGTTAAAGAACGTAACATAATCTCATCTGTAATCCAGCCTACAGATTCCCTGCCCCTAGTGTTTTTTTAAGATCATGCTTCCAAACCTAATTAATCCCCGAAACAAACATGGTGTACAATGTGGACTCATGACTTTCCTGCAGACACAGGCCACAGTTTGTTGAATCTTCTAATGTGGAAACGAGCATTATTTCATATCCGCGTTGAAACTACAAGCACAGGATGCTCCTCGTCATCATCATAGTTCCTCTTTACAGTCAGATTATTTTAAAGTACCTCTCAGGTTTTTTGGTTTCATGTCAATATTGTTGCCTGTCTTAAGTTTAATTTTCTATTTAAATTCTCCCCCAAAGTCCTTTTGCTCTTTGTAATGATTTATATTAAAAAAATGTTAAAAGCAGACATGAATTTATTATTATTATTATTATTATTATTATTATTATTATTATTATTGTTATTATTATTGTTAGTTATCTGTGACAAACTAAGATGTACTGTACGCAGACCTGGGTCATTTTCTTCAGTCACAATTAGGGCTGAACAATAAATTTAAATTCTATCGAAATGACAATCATTGCAATATTTGTTAAAGCCAAAATGTAAGTCAAAATCTCATTTTGAGATGATTATTGTCTATTGTCTATGCTGAAACCTTTTTAATGATCTGATATTTATGGCATTAACTGTCAATGAAAGTAATAAGTGTGATTATCTTTTTTTTTGACCCCTTATTTCACTTATGAACTATTTTTCTCTGCGGCGTCATTTCACCCCTGCAGCTTTGTCCACCAGAGGGTAGTGCGACTCATCTTTTTGAATCACGGTGGTGCAACGAGGAAATGATTACACACGTCTTTGTGTGTGGTCGCATGAACAGGAACACAACTAATTTAAAGTTCCTGTTTACTTGTGGTGCGTGAAACACCTCACTGTGTCTCCTCCTCCGTGGCTCTTGTGGTTCTGATTCTTCCCTTTGCCCGAGAAACCGTGTGAAACTGCAGAGTTCGTAGCTGCCTGTGAAATCTATTCATTTTCATAATGAAAAGGTTGTCGAGCCCTCCGGGGTTTGCAGTGCGTGAGATTTCCCTGGTGTTTTGTCACATCAACATTAGTTTGATGTTGAAACAGTTGGGACAGGTAGAAGAGAACAGTATAAACACTTGACTGCTGCTCTGGAACAGTGTGACTGACATGCATTTACATGTACCGTAACTTACAGATGTTGTAGGTATTCTCTGACGCGCAGATGTTGCATAACACGGGGCCTGCACGCACGGTTTTTTGCCTGTTTTCTTCTTTTGGTTGTTATGGATTTATTTAAACTGAAATGTTCATGCAGATAGTGGAAGTAAAGGGATAGTTAAGAAGGATAGTAATGGTGACAGTGAAAATGGAGTTTTTAGCTCCTTGACAAAGGGCCCATCTGTTAAAATCTATCCCTGCCTGGGTCTGCAATGCTTTATCTCGCTGTTTCTTTCTGCAAAGTGAACGTTGTGAACCGCTCAATCTCCAGCACCAAAGTCCACAGAGGAAATCATTCAAAATGTCAGCAGTGGATCAACGACTCCCGTGTGCTGTGATGGTAAAATCACTCATTTTCTCTATGGACTTTGGTGCAGAGGAGTGATCCGTTTACAGAGGGACACATAAAACCCCGAACCATCCCTTTCAACGCTGTTGACGTCAAACTTCGGACACTGTTTAGGTTCCTACAAAGCAGTGATCGATTTATTAATGTATTTAAATTATAGGACACAATGTGATGACCCTGGTTGTAGAGAAACGTGTACACGGAGACTTAAACTGAAGCAAATGCAAACACGCTCTCTATCTAATGTCCTTAAAATAGAAGGGTTAAAGATCTACGTTCATAAATCTAACTTGCGTAACCAGAAGAGGAACCCATCATTCAGTCCTTCCACCGCAGTGAATCAGTATATTTGTGCAGAAAAACCTGGAAGTGTTCATGACCTGCAGGCGACGGAGCGCACATAAAAATTCTCACAACCTTGTATGGCCAGAAACAGTGATCTCTGGCGTCATGGAATGTTGTTTTTTTTTTTTCTAGGAGGAGGTGGAGGAAGAAGATGGGGACACTGTGTGGATATATTTAGTGGAAAGAAGTAGGAAGAGACTGAGTGAAGCCTGGAGAGGGCAGGGAGTAGAGAAAGGATAAGTGACTGATACAGCGAAGGACAAACAGAGAGAAGAGAACGTTGTTTCCCAGAGGAACTACACCATGTGTTACCTGTATTTACATTCCTCCGCCTGTGCAGTTGACATAAAAAGTGCAGAAGGCCCGGGAATCACAGGCTAATTCACCAAAACTGTGTCGTCCACGGCGACAATATTGTCACAACACAGCGATACAGCTGTGTGTGTGTGTGCGTGTGTGAACAGGTGGCGTTTGAGAATGGCGTGCGATTAAACTCAAGGCCACTTATTTAGTACAAGTGTTCAACTGGTTAATACAAACCTCTCATCAGCCAATCACACGACGGCAACTCAATGTGTAAAGACGCGTAAACACGGCGGAGACGACCTGATGAAGTTCAAACCGAGCGTCAGGATTAGGAAGAAAGTGGATTTCAGTGACTTTGAACGTGCCAGTTGACGGTCTGAGTCTCTAGAGCGGTGGTTCTCAAACTGTGGTACGTGTACCACCAGTGGTACGCGGGGGGAAAATGGTCTTACCGGGAATAAATCTGCCCCCTGTGAAAAGTCTGTAGCTGACTTTGCTCGACCTAAATTTAACGTTGGTGATGATGGTGTGACTTTGAGAGCGCAGTATTTTCTCAGGTGGTCTTTAAGAGTTCACAGAGAACAGTCCTGAGAAGAGCAAGTGTGCAGTGAGCAGCAGTTCTCTGGGAGAAAAGGCCTCAGGTCAGAGGAGAATGACAGACAAGCAACAGTAACTCAAGTAACCCTTAATTACAACTTGGGACGGGAAGATACCACTTTTCTTTTCTGTCCCATATACCGATATCACAAACTCAAGTATCTACCAATAGTGTTATTTGTGCCGAGTCATTTCAAAGACATAATTCCCCAACTGTGAACACCGATATTCGATCCAGTGATTTTGACCAGTATCGGGCCGATATCGTTGCTGACCGATACCGATTCCCATCCGTGATTACGATCAAAGAGCGCACAAGAACGTTGAAGCAGCGGAAGACGACACTTAATGACATCATGGCAGCCCGTGACACAGGAGAAGAGATTCAGGCTCGTAACTGGAGGATCACTGGTTCAAATCCTGGGACATGTAAACGGCTGGGGTGCACCTGAGCAAGGCACTGCCTGTGTGTGTTGGTAAATGCAGAAGACAATGAGAAATGAAAACGCTTAAAGCTGCTGATGGCGATGTTGTGTTTTGTCAAATGTCCTTGCCGTTGCTGCCACTAGAGGTCGTAAGGTCGCTGGGCCTGCTAGCTTGTATTTTCTGCCCTCTCTGTTGAAGCATCTATAGAAAGCAGGACTGTATTGTTGCCCTGAAATAGAGAAGTGGAGATCAGGGACAATGGAAGCTGGATTTTTTTCTGCCTCCACTGCTGATTTTTTTACTCATTCATGCGCAAAACAGAATTTAGTGCTGTGATGTTTATGTTCCTTTGCATGTAACGTATTCTCTGGTTAAATCAATGCATATTATTTTATTGTTGCTCGCTCACACTTTGTACACACTTCACTCCCTTCTCCCTACGTTAAAACCTGAATGTGTTACGCAACAACCACTTTAAATTCTCAAGGCTGTCGGACCTTTTTACTCTGGTGCCACAGGCAAAACCTGCAGCTCCCACAGTCGTTTGAGTGCGGTGAATTTGAGCCTCCTGACAGCAAACTTGTAAACTAATGTCTCCGGCTCATGTTGTCATGTTTACAGCCTGCAGTGTCTCTCTGAAAGCACCTGAAACGATGGGATATTTTCATGCACATTATGTTTTTAACCACCATGTTTCTGGGTATGTTACACTCGCGGTTTCATGCAGCCGTGCACGCACACAAACGAGTGACTTGTGACTTGTAAAGCAGTTGTTTTCAGTGTAACTGAATCATTAGAATCAGTTCATTTAAAATATTTGTTCAGTACTTCCTTTCATTCTTCAGTCTCTTCCTGTGACGGCAGGCAGTGTCTACTCAGCGCGCTTGGAACCTATAAAACGATTCGAGCCAGTGGAAACACGCCATTAGAGTCTGGTGGCTCTGAAGCCAGGATTTAAAACAAATCTATACATTTCTTAGACGTTTTTCAGCCTAATATTTGAAATGTAGGCCTAATGTCAGTATTTTAGGCTGTGTACTTTTATTTATATTCATTTTATTCATGTTAATTTTATATTTTTCATAAACAATTCTCCAGTTCTTACATTGTATGAGTAATAATTGTATTTAAAATTGTATTTAAATACAAATGGAATATCTGGGAAATCTCTTCATCTTCTATAGTCGTACGACTTGACTTGTAAACTGCTTGATTTAAATCAGGGACTCGACTACAGAACACACACATGATCTTTCCCTTTAAAATGAGACACACAAAGAAAAAGAAAACGTTTTCAATTTGAGTCTTTTTTTATTGTAAAAGTAGATCCACAGTTTGTGCAGTTTTCCCTCTAAAGTAACTCTAAAAGCACAAGCAGCCCCTGTCACTCGGATTTGAATCAAATCTACACTTTGGTAAGTATCCCACACAACACAATCATCCCTTTTTCCAACCATGTCCATCAAACAATTGCTATAATATCACAAAAACAAATAAAACCGTACTTAAATACATTTAGTTAAATATTCAATAATATTTTACACCTTCTTTGTTTTTTTTTTTGCTCGCAATCGTTCAGCGATCTTACGTTGGTTCTCTGTGTTTAAAAAAAAAATGGAAAACACCTCTTGTGTTAACGGTCCAGGGAGTGTAAGAGAGATGAAAGAATAAATATTTAACATTATTAAGACAACAGTGAGTGAAGAGTTCACCGAAATACAGTAATAACACAGTACAAAATGTCCCTGCAGGAATTTGGTCATATTTAAGCGCTTGAGTGAATCATCCGTCTGTAAATCTCAAAAATTATTCTCATGGAGGAATGTTTGGAAAAAAGTGGACCAGTTCTAGTATTTTAAGATTTGTGACGTTACAATTTAAGTCGTATTGTAGTGCTTGTAGTGATTTTTCACGTGACACAAAGCAAAAACTGACAATTGGAATGGTGACTTAGTACGTTGATAATTAGAGTGCGCTGCTTTTCATTCTCAATAAATAAAAGTAGATTTTGTTGCTGATGTGTAAAATACAGCCCGGCCAATATTAAATATATAAATATAGTGCACAGGTATCCGCCCTGGTCTTGGTTAGTGTGGTCGTCTTCACTACAACACTAAATATATATATATATATATATATATATGTATATATATATACCTTTTGCTTAGAAACTAGCAGCTTAGCACAATAACGTTTTCTTTTTTTTTTGCTTTCAAAACAAACACTTTAAAACAAGTCTTCTTGCAGAAATGCCGGGATAACGCCAGCGAAAGCCTGCCGCAGGTTCAGTTGTTGTTGTGCTCCAGCCGAGCCACCATGGTGGACACCAGCTTCTCCAGCTGCTTGGCTCTCAGCTTGCCCGTCTCCAGCACCTCCTCGTGGTTGGCCCTCTCCTGGCTGTCGTAGTCCATCACGGCTCGGTTGCTGATGAGCGACAGGGCGAAGCAGCGCATGCCGGCGTGGCGGGCGACGATCACCTCGTGGACCGTGCTCATCCCTGCAGAGACGGAGAGGGACGCGGTGAGTGTCGGGGAGTTGACGACAGGGTTTGTGTTCATTTAGAAAACATTTTTTCACTTGGATGTTTGATCATTTACGATATAAATATAAAATAATGTATATATATATAATGTATAAAATATAAAATGACATGGTTTTTTTCAGTTCATCCGTACTGCATAATCCTCTCCTTTGATCTTTACATTTAGGAAGTGAACTAACACAACTGATACAAGTGGAATGATGACGTTTATGTTTTTGTGCATTTTCCCAAAAGATGTTAGTGGATAAGGACGAGTTGGGATTTACTTTTCCACTGTTTTGTGTCTTAACTGTCGATTTTAACACGGGGTGGATAGTTGGAGAGTTTATATAACGAAAACACGTTACTGCGCGTTACTGTGCGTTACTGTGCGTTACTGTGCGTTACCATGCACCGATTTCACAAAAGCCAGCCGTCAGGGATCCAGCTATGTCACAGAAAGCATTGAGATTTGACTTCAGTGCAGTTCCGGAAGGCTCAGTAGTCTTCTCCTAAAACTACGGTAAAATCTCAAAGACTGATGATGGAAAGTTGATGAAATCAATCAGGTGTGTTGGAACAGGGAAACATCTAAACCATGCAGGACCAGGATTGGGAAACTCTGTTCTATATATATATATATATATATATATATATATATATATATATATATACATATATATAAAATCCTTTTGGATTTATTCTTTTTGTACCACAGACGGGCAAAGAACCATTTATGGTACCTTCATGGACCTTGATTATGAAAATACAAAATTTTGAAAATTAACAAAAGGAAAAAAGTCCAAAGTTATGTTTTTACCCAGTGGTTTTATCCAGTGTTATGCCACACTGTTGATGTAATATTTTAGTGGTGAGGGGAAGTACAAGGGTGACGACGCCTAAGAATGACATCACTATCCCCTCTCACAATCACTATTATCATTTAAAAACTCACCAACAGCGTCAGCGCCCAGCGTGTGCAGCATGCGACACTCGGCGATGGTTTCGAAGGAGGGGCCTCCGAGGACGACGTACACGCCCTCGCGCACGAAGTCGCCAAAGTGCAGCTCTTCCGCCACATCGTGTGCCATCTGACACAGCTCGCGGTCATAGGCGTCGGACATACAGGGGAAGCGAAGGCCAAACCTGAAGGGAGGAGGAGGAGGAGGAGGACGGTGATAATTCAACTTCAGACAACAGTAAGAATCCACACAGTAAATACTCGGCAGCGTTAATGCAACACACAGTGTCACAACACGACACTGTGCTGGGTGCATTTGTCAATGCATTCCAACAAATGATGCTTTGAAATTTCTTTCAAATCACTACGCCCTCTGAGGGGAAAGCAACTTAGCAAATAGACATTTTACACTATATAAACATTACTTATATGAATTGACCTTCTCTGAGACGAGGCACTGTGTCAGTGTGGCTGTTTTTAATTTCTCTCCTCAAGGAACAACGGCCGCTTTTGTGGGCACCAGCATCGGATGATTCAAGGCCAGAGTTTGGTGCAGGAGACGGCGAAAAATGCACATATTTCACTGCATGTGGGGGGAGGGACAGATGTGTACCACAGAGCTAATGCACAGTGAAGCCAACTGTGTGCTTACTGGACAAATATACAACACACTACTTGATGAACCAAGATCCTTTTTTAAAAACTCCCTGTGTATCACGACTGTCTGACACTCTGGAGCAAAGAATTTCACCTTATTTTGAGCATTAAAAAAAACACCTTATTACTTTTTTCCCCCACTTAAAATTCTGCATTTTTAATTCCCATTGGGAACTTGAACAAATCCCCACTACTCCTTGTTAATTGGACACTCTATATTGACCCCAGGGCCACATCCAGTATCTACTCCTAGTGCCGGTCCCAAGCTCATATAAATGGCTCAGTAAAAAATCTCTGCCAAATCAAATATGTGGATCCTCTACTGTGGCGACGGCCTAAAAAACACATGTTTGGAAACACTAATACAGTTGCCTGCTTCCTGGTTGGTTCAACACAGTTGTGACTCCATGTATAATATTAATACACTAAAAATATCGCGATATTTCATACTGTACTGACTCTTTGGAGGAATATATCGTCTTGAAACTATTCTTTACGGTTGTTTGCATGGTTTTAAAAACGTAGCAGTGTGGACGCAGCTTAATAATAGTCAGTGACTCAAACAGAGGGCAGTTAAAAACACTGAGAAGTCATCACACGTCTGCTTTAATCCTGTTTCCCGTCAAAGTGACATGGTGTTGCGTTTAAAAAAATCTGTCTATGTGCAGCCCATCATGCATCTCTGCTACCCACCTTTCATCATTGGGTCCAACCAGGGGGTTGGATCCAGCGAAGCCCGGCATGTTGATGTGGTCTTTGATGATCATGACGTCTCCCACTTTGTAGTCCTGGTTGAGGCCTCCGGCCGCGTTGGTCAGGATCATTGTCTCCACACCCAACAGCTTGAAGACGCGCATGGGCAGCGTGATCTGTGAGAGCACCAGGTACGTTCACTTTAGCCTTTTTATTGGGGGACGTGTATCTTTGGAATCTTGCTGTGTGGACTTGACATGTTCTTCATGTATGTGGTGTGTGTGTGTGAGTTTTTACTATGACAGCCCAAACACATGCAGGTTTGTGTTCAACTGGAGACTGAATTGAATGGGTGCGATATGTCCATGGTGTAGCCTCCCTCTCACATGGTTTAGACCAGGGGGGTCAAACTCATTTTTGTTCAGGGGCCACATACAGCACAATTTGATCTCAAGGGGGCCGGACCAGTAAAAATAGCTAAATAATAGAATAATAACCTATGAACAACAAGAACTCCTTTGTTTTACATTTAATGAAGGATCATTTTACAAAACCTGAAATTTCTTGAGAAATATAAGTGCAATTTCAACAATATCATGCCTAAATTTACTATTTACACAGCACAGTGGATCTATAAAGGCACAAACATTTAGTCACGGGTATCTGGAACATTTGACATTACGTTTAGATTAGTGTGAAATTTTAACAAATTCATCCTGTGGGCAGGATTGGACCCTCTGGCGGGTGTTTGACACCCCTGGTTTAGACGATGCAGGGATAGATTGATAGATAGATAGATACAACTGTGTGTCTACACTAAAGCCTCGTTCACTTTTGCACTATGCAGTTCTAGCACTACTCAGCTCGGCACGACTCTAGTATGTTTGGTATCAGGTACGTCGTTTTCCATCACTATAATACATCCTCAATGTGTGCGGGGTCGTCCTGCCACTGCTGCTGCCACGTGGTTTAATACGCGACACAAACTAGTGACGAACAAAGCAGAGCTCTTCTCGCTGTACTGAATCATTCCAATCAGTAAATTAAAAAGATCAGTCTATGAGATATATTATATTTATATATAAAATATATTTCTATTTTAGTATCGACTCAGCTCGGAACCTCGTCAGAGCAGCTACTAAAAAAAGTACCAGGTACTGTCACTGATGGAAAAGCAAAAAAAAACGAATCGACGAGCCGAATCGTGCTAGAACTGTTAGTGGAAAAGCGCCATTAGTGTGCATAAGCAGTCATCTTGAGAAGGGACCAGCCACAGGGGGCAGCTAGATGTTATTGGTCATGCCCAGTCTGCCCTGTAGTGTTTCACCCGTGAGATATGTGACGTCACAAAAGAGCCAGATACTAAACAAAGCGAAGGAAGAAGTTGACGAGACTGTTGACGAGGTGAATCTGAAGGAAACAATCAACTGAGCTTTCTGTGCACAGCTGATAGCCGAGTTGCGGTGTCATTGTTTTTTTAGTTGTGCATCCCAGAATAACTGTGTAATTAGCTGTGGCCTCGATGTTACTGACTGATGAAAGCTCTCAAACTCTGCTCACCTTCTGGATGGGGTAACCCTCGTACAGGTGGAACCTGCCCTGCATGCACACACACGGCTTCCCTTTCAGTGTTCCAAACACCAGCTGGCCGGCATGACCATGCACTGTAACACACACACACCACACCCTCGTTGTTAGACACTCAGTGCAGCTAGCTATAACTCACAAGCATGCACACACACACACAGGGATTAACAGCTGTAAGAACTCTGGGCTGCACGTACCTGTGCTTTGGGGGAAGTTGGGGATTTGACTGTACTTGAAGATCTCTGGGTCCTTGAGTATCTCAGCCAATCCCCCCAGACCTGATCCGCACACAATTCCCACAGTCGGCCGGACTTGTGTGTTGGCGAGCAGCCAATCAGCTGCGGCGCGACACTCGTCATAGCTGTCACTGAGAGAGTCAGAAAAACAAAGATTTTTTTAAAACAAGGCCTGGATCAGAGGCTGTGAGGCAGTTCATCTTCAAGACATGGGCTGTGTGGCTTTTTCTTACTTTTACTATCATTATCACTATATAGTATATAAGTTTTATAAGTTATATAAGTTTTTTTTAATGCGATAATTATCCCCCTGACTTACTTCTCTTATAGATTACAAGTTTGCACACACTTGCTTGTTGCTGTGTTCTTATTTATGACTGCTGTCAGAGCCATTTCAATTGAATTTGAATTTGAACTAGTGTGACAATTTTAAAAACACAACTTCCTCATTTCCTCTTCTTGTATCCACAAGCAGCGAGCAACCACACATATCTGGTTGAACAAAAAGAAGGAATTTCCTGTTTTCCTGTTCCGATAACATGCATATTTTTCCAAATAATACTAGTAGTTACACACACACAACAGAATGCCATGTGTGTTTGTGTGTGTGTGTCACATGAGGAGGTTTGAATGGCTTTATCATGTAATGCAATCACGTAAAGGAGATGAAGCATGAGACCTTGATGTGCTTCCTCTGTGCTATTTCGCCACCACAAACAAACACAAGCACCTGGTTACATTTCACAAACTTGGGATCAAACAGTTGTTTTGATCAGTGGGAACAGGGTATAAGTCCATAGCTGGGGGGGAATTGTATTTGAAATAGAAATACTGAATTACACAGCACCATCCATCTCACCGTCACTGTTCACTGTATGTTTTTCTGTGACACGGCTAATAATTAGATTTTCTCCTCCACATGTATACTCGGCACGTTGTCCGATTGCCTTAGTTGTCTTAGAATAGAATAGAATAGAATAGAATAGAAAATACTTTATTAATCCCTTGCGGGAAATTCTTTCGTCACAGCGCTCCAGTGTACAAAGGTAACGAATGTTGTAACAGCAATTTTTTTGGAAATTACAAAATTACAAACTATAAGAAGAAGTAGGAGTAAACATAAGAGTAAAATTACAAAATTAAAGAATACTATTAAAATAAGAATACATTTACAGAGTTAAACATTTCCAGAATATACTTCACAACTTGTACTTCCCCCTCCCCCCATATTAACAATATATACAGAGGAAGTATAAGCCTATTTATCATACAGAGGAATTGTACAGCTTAATGGCCACAGGCCACAGGCAGGTAGTTGGACTAAGCTCAATTAAACTGTGAATGTAATGTCGCTTTTCCACTGTTCAGTTGTAGCATGGCTCAGCACGGCTGGACGCTACTTGTTTTCTTTTTTTTGCTTTTCCATTAGCAATAGTTCCTGGTACTTTTTTTTAGAGGTTCCAAACCAGCTGAGCTGATACTAAATGTGTGCCAGACAGATACAGTCACTGATTAACTGATTCTAATGATTTATTACACGTAAACTAACTGATTTGTTTGTGTCGCATATAAAAGAAGCTGTGCCGCTGTGCTATGGCGACTCTGTCCACGTTGAGGAGGTACTATATATCGAGCCGATCCGTGCCGAGCCGTGGAAAAGTGTCATAAACATAATGAATAATAGTCAAACACTGGCTATTTTGAGAGGGGTAATAAAAAAGTTTATTTTACGTCCCCATAAAGTCTTGGGCAGGCACTGGCTGCATTAATACTGGTTCACACTGTTTTTCTGGCCCAAATAAACTCAAATTTCTTGACAATCCCATATGACCTGCTACTTTGACATTTTTCTAAGTTTCAATGTTGATGATTCAATGTTTGCAAACTTGTTAATCTGTTACTCAGTAACCGGCTCCAACATAATCATTCATTCATTTATTCATTCCCATGGCTCTGACGGTTGCTGCAGCTGAGCGTGAAGTCTCGCACTGACTCATAATAACATCACTCGGTGAATGAATTTGCCTCTTGTGTGCGCGCGGAGAACTTGACGGTGGGTGGGGACTGATGTGTGGACGTGACGAGACAGCGGGACGCACATGCTGCCAAGCGGGGGTTTTTCCACCCCACGAGTGGCTAATATTTCGCGGCTTTTACTAGCCTACGTTTTATTAAACAATAACTGCTAAACAGAAGAGCGCGTTTTGTTTGTTTATTTTGTATTTACTAAAACAGTAAACAAATACGCCACCTCGTCTCAAACACGCAGCATCCACAGGGCGCGCGACTTTAAACATGTAAACAAAATAATTACGGCTTCTTGAAAGTATATATATTGTTTAAAGTGTAGCCACATTAACCAATCAATAAGCGATGAATGGAAGCCGGTGAGTGAATTAGCTCTTTTATGACGAAATTACAGATTATATGTGTGGGTTTTATACTTCGAATGTCAGGATAACATACTTAAAAAAGAAGAAATGTACTTTAAACTCACCCAGACACGAACTCGGGTGCGTAGAACATGATGAGACGGTCACCGTTCGCTGGATGTCCCGTGGAAAAATGAGCGTGAGGGAGTTAATGCGGATTTTTTTCCCCACTGATGGAGAAACCAGTTAAAACCCCCACACCCACTATCCGCCTATAAAAAAACCCACTGGCCCCGCCTCTTTTTGTGCGTCACAGGGCTTCCCAGGCTCTGATTGGATGAAGCGTAGGCGTGTTGGATTACGTTGAGCCTCTACCGCCCTTGATGCGTTCACGAGCTTTCTCCAAAAAAAGGCCTAATACGTGTAAATATTTAAAAAAACCCAATAAATATATGTGTATTTTTACGATTTGTAATCCAATCTATTGGTTATTAATAATTTATAAATATAAACTTAATTATATCTAATGTATATAAGGTATATAAGGTATAACAACACAAATAAATGGTTGGTAGGGTCTGTAGTAGATAGGCAGGCAGGTACAGTAGATAGCTAGGTAGGCAGGTCGGTCTGTATATTTAAAAAAATAATAATATTTGGACGATGTCTCAATATAAAATAATTATTTGTATTTCCATTATGCAGTATATTATATTATAAGTGACCACACGTCAGTAGAAATTCCGACAGCACTGGAAGGCAGCAGCACACACCATCACGTCCTCACCGCTGTCGTGTTGAGCCGGGTGCTGATGCAATCTTCTGGCACGAGACTTATGCCATCGTGTGTTAGTCCACGAGGAACTTTGTTTTGTGTTTTGATTTGAAATCATATATATATATGTGTGTGTGCACTTGTTTAGATAGATAGAACGATAGACAGTAGGTATGTCGGTTGGTAGTACTGTATGTAGGTGTAGATATGTGGTTATTTGAGTTATTGTTGCTTTCTCTTCATTTTGAACCATTTTTTAACATTTTCTGTAAACACTAGAGACGGCTATGAATGAAAATGCCAAAGTTGTTGTGCGTAACTTTTAAATAAATAAATTCTGCTCCATTCAAACCACTGTCAATGTGAGTTCACACAATGCTTATTAACTCTGTCAGCTCTACACTGTACACCTGCTCCTCCTGGCAACAGGTTTGCCTAGTTTAGTTTAGTTTAGTTTAGTTTTCTTTCCAGAAATGTTGATGTGGAAACACAACACTCACATGTTTTATTCTGTACTTGTGGACAAGTCACAATAGGCTTTCAGAAAGTGCTCATGGAAGCAGTTGTAAATATCTGGACTTATTGTACATTTATGTTCACAGTGAATTACAGTGAAATGTGACACTTTTTCTGCTGGAATTCATAAAGTAACTCGTACTCGATGAGAGGTCACAGGGTTCATTCAAACTTCAAAGATCAACATGCAGAGGGAAACATTAATGGAGTTAAAATAACACTTTTGAGGTGAATGCACAGACATGTATGGATCCCTGTGTGCATGGCGTGTGTGTGTGTGTGTGTGTGTTTCTTTAATACCTGCAGTAGCAGCGACACAGTGCAGTCAGTGTTCTGGTTACTCAGTGTTAGGTAACAGCCAATTTAAATTTTCACAGTTGTCACTGCCACACAGGCATAAACCTGCTGCTCTAGCTCAAGGCAAGGAATGTACTTTAGTTATGCATATAGACAAATGAGATTTGCCCGCACCTGGACTCAAACGCCTGCAAGGTCCAATTAAAAACATCTATAAACTATGGAATGCTTATTTATCTGCCTTATTTTTTATCATCTGTAGTATGTCTTTATTTTGTTTACCTTATTTTGTACATTTCATGCCTTAATTAAGTGAAATATGTAATAATAATAATAACAATAACAGAAACCCTTCTGCTTCATATAAAAACAACAGCCATGTAAATAAAAACTACAACCCAAGAAATAAAAACAATCCCGTAATTAAAACATACCTCATTTGATTTTATTTAGTCCTTTTTATTAGTTTTATTTACTCTGTTCTCACTTGTATTAAATGTCTTGTATATTATTACATACATATAATGCTGTATATCAGGTATGTGCTACTGAAGTGTAGTGCATATGTATCTGCATATACAAGAATGAAATGTGTGTGGCTAAAGGCGGTTAAGACATACGGGATATTTTTATTTCATTCATAAATAAAACGAGTGAACATAAATATGAATATATATATACTATTTTCTGAAGTAAATGAAGAGAACCTTGTAGCATCTGCTCCTCTTTCACAAAATACTACTTTAGGGAGAGAAACCATAACCACACACATATACATGAGCCTTGATTTGCAGGACAGTGTAATCAACCAGGTTGTAAAATATTAAAAACTTTAACTTAATGAATAACGGATTTGATGGATTTATAAAGGTGGAGCTATATTGTTTGTTTTTCATTTTTCACAATTTACACATGTGCACATTTTCTTCCCCTTATAAAACTGCCCACTTTATGCATGGTTGTTTGTCTCTATATGTTGGCAGGAAACTTGTCTGGGTAAAGTGGTTACAGATAATAGCTGGAACAATATTAAATACAGTATCAGGTAACAGTAATCTCAACCTAATGGAGGAAACAAACTGGGTCATCTCTTTGTTTGTTGCACCACCTGATCTCCTGACTGCACAGAAGGTCTATGTTTTTTTGTTTTTTTCAGGTCTGATCTGGAACATCAGTGAACTTTTCATGACTTTGAAAAAATGTCCACAAGAAGTGAGATGTCGCCGAGGTGGAACCTAAGATATTTAAGTGACCTTTAAGTGATGTCGGCTGCTGGTAAATAATAATTACAGAATAATTACAACATATTTGTTTCTGTGGCTTTTGTTGTCTCCCATTGACCCGTATCACTCTTATTTGTCTTTGTCATATGTGTTTAGATGTGTGTCATCGTTTGTTGTTGAAATGACTGTCAAATTCATGTGTTTTTTTCAGGTGAGTCATGGTGACAATGAAGAGCTGAGATCCCTGAGGGTTTCTGGGAAATTTGTACACACACACACACACCCTTATACACCCTGTTGTCTGCTGCCACCTGTTGGCTAAATACGATACTTCCTGAGCTAAGCGGTTCCTCCTCTCTTGAGTGTAATTGCATCTGTTTTTGTTTTTTTTTGCCATTTTTATAAATATTCACAGGTATCACTGTGGTTCAAGCACATCTAATGTTGCCAATACCAAATAAATTCAAAATCAAAGTGAAAAAGTTCATACATTTTATTTGTAATTTGGTTGTAGTGTTAACTCAGTATTTAAACTTGTTGAAATAGTCACAATTATATCATTTGTGTTTATTGAGGACATTTTTTTTTTTAATTAATTTATTAATTTAATTTTTTATTTTTTTTTAATTTCAGCTCTCAGTGGACTCAAACTTGGTGATTCAACCCAGGCTTTTGTTCGGCGTCTCGGCGTCACGCTAAGGACTAAAGTACAACACACACATCACAAATCTTTTATCAGTTGTAAAAACAATGTAACAATGTTTACTAAGATTATGTAACAAAGTAATTGTGGTGTGTCGTGAGAGACTGGTAAGCAGCTCAGTTAATTAAATATTCAATGCAGTAAACAATGAATGAATGGATAAATGAGATTCTTGAACATCATTTCTGAGGATTTAAAAATCACCGCAGAAATCAATAAACTCTCTGTGACCCATTCTCTCTCTCTCTCTCTCTTGCTCTGTGTGTATGTGTGTGCAAGAGAGAGAGAGAGCAGTGCAGGAAGTGAAACTTTCAGAAGAAAAACAAAAAAAACAACAAATAAATATGCAGGAGACGGCATGGAGAGCAAAATAAAAAAGGCTGCAAAGAAAGGGAGGGATGAATGAAACGGAGGTAAGACCACCATTACCACCGCTGCAATGAGCCAAGAGTACTGAGTGACCCCCACACACACACACACCACACACACACACTCTTCTCCAGCCGAGAGAGGAAGTGGTAAACAGCTCATTGTTGTTGTATTTGCATTGTGCGCTCTTGCTTCAAACATACACTCTGGCTGTCGTTTGTCTGTTTGGGCTGCTGTAAAAACATGCCGCAGCAAGATGGCGGCCTGTACGCAAGAAAATTGTTTTTACTACTTCACTTTAATGAACTTGTAATATATTCAACCGAGCTGATTGCTGTTGCCCATTTGGCACCACTGCTTCTAAGCTCTTAAAGGGGACCTCCACCTATTGTACACACCGACAAAAAAAGTGCATAGTTAAAATACTGTAAGTATAATAAGTATGAATACTGCACTTGTACGTGGTGTCTGAAGAGCATAGAACTCAGATAGTTGCCTGTGGTGTGAGAAAGGAAGTTGGCTAACTGCAGAATGAGGTCAGCAAGCAACACATTGCTCCTCATGCACTTGTTGGTTAGGCTTCTGACACATGCAGACATATACAGACCTCTGTGGTCTAGTCTACTGCAAACAGAAGGTCTATGCATATACAAATACAGATTATTGGTTGTGTTTTTTAACTTTTATTATTAGTACTCATTTGATTGTTACTCTGTTATTTTATGTCCTATGACTGACTACATTCCTAATGTACCTTGTCTTCCAGGAGCAATGATTCGGATTCCTGCATAACCTTGTGCCATCTACTGCAAGGTCGGTGGACAACCGCAAAGAAAGAATCCTAATCTCGCCTATAGGGTACTGAAATGCATAGGCTCTGCACTACTCAATCTACAGTGCGACCCGATTTGCACCTTAAGTGGTGTAGCAGAAGAGGAGGAGGAGAGAGCAATCTTATCTTATTGGGAATAAACTCGCCTCCTGTGAAAAGTCAGTATCTTTACTTTTCTCTGCCTAAATTTACACCACTGTATATTAACGTAGGTGATAATGGAGTAACTTTGAGACCTCAATATTTTATCTTGGTATAACTTGTGGGAGCACTACTGCCACCTTCTGGACTGGAGTATAAAACTTCTCTAATAAGCAGCAATAGTAGTACAAAGATTAAAAAAACACATTTGTAACTGCCTGAATACATAGGAATGGCCTCTTCATCCCAAAAAATACTCAAAACAGTGAATGTAAGCAACGATTACAATGTGTTTATTTAATGCTACTGATTTATTTGACAGGGTTGATACATTTAATATAGTAAAATTTAACTGCAGTCCTTGTTCCTGGCCGTTAAAGAAAAACATATAAATGAAGGAAATCCACTGAAAAAGCAAAGAAACCAAAAAATAAAACAACTCATTCAATAATTCGCTTTATCTTCCACATGATGGTCCAATCCGAACTGACACATTTAGTTTATTTTATTGAAGGAAGTATTTGCAACAAGTAATTGTGTCTGCAGTCTGACACAGATATGGTTGTAACGCATCGTACGGACAGAGGTGGAGGAAATAACTGAAATATTCTACTTAAGTAAAAGTACTACTATTGATAACATCTTACTTAAGTACAAATTTCTTGTGTTGTGCAAAAAGGACAAGGGGACACAAATCGCACATGAATTGTTTTTAATTAAATTTTAATTAAATTAATTTAAATTACAGTGCTGACAAAATAAAATATGTCAACACATAATTTGTCAGTCAGCAATGAGTTAAATGTCACAAATGTCACTCACTCAGGGACCTTGATTAGCGCTCGTTTACCTGTCCTCACCGTTCACCTGTCCTAATCATTCACCTGTCCTCATCGTTCACTTGTCCTCATCGTTCACCTGTCCTCATCAGTCACCTGTCCTCATGTTCACCTGTCCTCATCAGTCACCTGTCCTCATCGTCACCTATCCTCATCGCTCACCTATCCTCATCATTCACCTGTCCTCATCATTCACATGTCCTCATCAGTCATCTGTCCTCATTCCCATCTCACCTATCCTCATCGTTCACCTATCCTCATCACCCGTCCTCATCATTCACCTGTCCTCATCATTCACCTGTCCTCATCATTCACCTGTCCTCATTCACCTCATCAGTCATCTGTCCTCATCACCTGTCCTCATCAGTCATCTGTCCTCATCGTTCACCTGTCCTCATCAGTCATCTGTCCTCATCGTTCACCTGTCCTCATCCTTCTCATGTCCTCATCGTTCACCTGTCCTCATCCTTCTCATGTCCTCCTCATTCACTGCCAAAGTTTCCAGGTACGTGATTTTTTTCATTTTCATTTTTGTTTAAAATTCAGGCAAACATTTGTTTTTCAGTAACGGATGTGATTTAAAACGTAGTAAAAGTTAAATTACACATTTTAAAGTACACAAAAAAGCCTACTCAATTACAGTAACTGCGTGTAAATGTAGTTCCTTCCTTTCCACCTCTGCATACAGAAATATAAGGAATCAAATGTATAAGTGTGAGTATCCTCCACATGCCCTGACAGCTCATTGTAGGTTACACAAAAATTGCACTTTTCTGAACATTTTTAGCCAGGCACACTCACGGGGACTCTTCTGCACATTAGACCAGTGGTCCTCAGCAGCTCCAACCACCTCCTTGCCTTCGCTCAATTAAATAATGCTTTGTCACCCTTTCCTGAGGCAAAAGAAGGGGAGCCATTCACCTCACGGATGTGCCCCTTCATGTGTTTGAGCTTAACAGGACGCTCTGTACAGACGCTCTTGGACACAGCAAATGGTGGGCACAGGCTTTATGAATAGAGGTCTCTGTGGTCCCCCCAAAAAGAGTGTGTGCGTGTGTGTGTGCGCATGTGTGTGTGTATGCTGCAGGGGGTTGTTTGTTGGTGCACTTGCCGAGAATGTGCGTGTGAGGCCCCCCATGCATGTGTGTGCTTGTGTTAATCACTTTTTCTGGCCACACAACAACAAATGTGGCCCGTAAACATAAACACGAATGAGAATGGGCTCCATTAAAGACTCCATTTCGATGCATTTTGTGAACATTTGTGTTTTTCCTGATAGCGAATTGAGACAGGAGCGAGTCGCAATCAGTTATTACAGCAATTACACAGTCGTGAGCAGGACACGACAGGAATTTAGGAGCGAGGGAAAGAAAGAAAGGGAGCGAGAGAGAGTGAGAGAGAGAGAGAGAGAGAGAGAGAGAGAGAGGGACATGGAGGGAAAGAGTAAAAGTGAGAGAGGGATGCCTCTTATAAAGCCAAGTCCTGTCTCTAAGGGGAGAATTTGCGAGCAGCGAGGCCAAGCTTTGGGTCAGAATCAGAGGCCCGGTGAGCCAATGACTGTACTAATAATTCTCCTTAATGGTGTATGAATGTCCAGGGGACGCTGGCTGTTGAAGTTATTCATCCTGCAGAATCACTATCACATCTGATTCCCGTGAGCATGTGCATGACAACAAAGCAAACATGTGGACAAGACGCTGAGGCTCCTCTCTCTCAAACCGTCAATTAGTTTGCAAGCGCCCGCGGAAAAGGTAAGCAATTAATTACTCCACAGATGCAAGTGCAAATTCAAATGACGAAAATTGAATTTCATGAGCAGCATTTTGTGTCAACTAGGAATTGAATCTAGGAATCGTGGCATGTCTTGCTCAGGTAAGTTTGTGCATAATGGAAATGTGCTTATTGTACGACTGACTCTACAGTATGATCTATAGTTCAGCTGATCATTTATAATAATGCAACATTTTATACTGTAATTATACCTAAAAGTAACTCATAAAATATCAAATTTTTTAAAGAAATATAAATTTAACTAACAAACTGGGAAAATCTGTAACTATATATACACATATATATGTATATACATGTATATGTAGTGAATATGCTATACTGTAAATACCTGTACACCTGTAGAGTTTCACAGGATTCACTTGCCACTCAAACATGCAGTGAAGCAGAAGCTGAAGCTGAGGTCATGTAAAAATAAAATTGTGTGGTCAGTGTTCATGTTCAGATTCCCTCACACGGCGTCGCATGTAATCTTTGTCCAGGCTGTAACAAATGTAAACGCACAAAACAAACAACGCGAGTCATACAGGAGCAGTAAACGCAGATACAGGGACCAAAAGTTATGACCAAAAATGATTCTTTTTGATTTTTTTTTAATAATTATTTTTGCAACATTTTAGTGTGGAAATTTAAGAATTTATGCGTCAAAAAAGTGATATTTATGCTTTCCTGAGAGCCGTTTTCCCTACTTTGAACATGTCAGAAGACTTTTGTATTTGTATGATGCAAGTTTACAGTGTGTATATATAGTGGAGTGTCATATTAACAGCTGATTAAATACTCATTAGACCACCAGGAGAAAAAAAAGTAGCAAAGAAGAATGATGCAAAAAACTATAGAACTGTATGGAAAGAGGGTGAGATATTGACGGAAACAAACTAAGGTGTGTGTGTTTGTTAGGGGGCAACAGAGAGGGAGACATGGAGGGGGATTACTCCTCACTTGAGAATACTAACGAGGGCCCTTTGTCACAGATATCTCTCTCTCTCTCTCTCTCTCTCTCTCTCCCTCCCTCCCTCTCTTCCGCTCACTCGTTTTTTCCTTTCATTCATACATCTCTCTCTCTCACTCACACATACATGCACTCTCATCATTGTACTCTCTTTTCAAATAGTTGTACACAAAATCACACATGTACACCTGCAGTCACACACACACACACACACACACACACAGATATACGTGTGTGATTGCAGTACACACACACACACACACACACACATGGATGGGCACCGAGTCGTTTTTATCAATGGTGTCTTTTGTTTCTTTTGTCTTGGCTTCAAACAAAGCATTCCTGTGTACACAGGAGAGAGAGAGAGAGAGAGAGAGAGGGAAGGAAGGAGAGAGAAAGGAAAGTAGAAAAAGAGAGGGAGAGAGAGAGACATCAGAAAAACATTGAGCTCTCTTTTGTTTTGGCAAAAGAAAAAGTTTTTATTCACTTTTTGGATTTGGGTCGCCAAGGGTGGGCAGCACAGTAAAGTTGTCGTGTTGCCATGGAGATGGAGTACATCCTGCTGGAGAGGTTGGTCCTTAAAGTATAAATCTCTCTCTGTTTTCACATCATTTATCCCCGTTTACTCTATTGTTATTATTATTCACCTGATATGCCTGAAGTGGGATTTGTGAGTTTTTGTTTCAGGACGTGTGTGTGTGCGTGTGTGTGAGAGAGAGAGAGAGAGAGCGAGCAAGCAAGAGGGTGACACACAGATGAAAGAGTGAATATTTCAATGGTGTGATTGTGATTTGGGAGCATGTGAGGGGCTCACTCTTACATAATCACAAGTGTGAGGTAATTAAAGCTGATTGATTACATAATCCAGGACCAACAGTGCAGCCAAGTGATGCTATTTTGATTTTACGCTACACACGTCCCTTCTTTGGACGTTGTGGCTGCAGAACTATTGCTTTTGAGGAAATATTACTTTCAGTGGAAGCAGAAATAAACGACATACTTCTGGCCATAGAGTTTATTGTTATCATTTCTGTAAAGCTGCAAAAAAAACTCCACAAGAACCTGAGTCCCGGGCCGAAAAAGCAGCCAAACGTTGGCCCTTTTCCTGCAGAACTCTTACTGCCGTCTCCAGTTTCCTGTGAGAAGTTCACTCTTTGTCCACTTGCTGTAGACTTTAGTTAAAATCAACAGTAGAACCTTTAAAAAACCTCCATCTAGATAAGTCTCTGACTATTTCTTTTTAACCTTAATTGACTCATTCATGGCTCTCCTCTCTCCTTTGGCACAAATGAAACTCTGTGTGGACAATTTGTCGAGTCAGTGCAGTCACGTCTTCATCCTAATTCTCACCATCTTTCCTTTCTTCTACCTCCCCTTTATCTTCCTCTTTTGTGGCGTGTCCTGTCCTCGCCGGACTCCATGATTTTCTGGACGTAAGTGTGTGTGGACGAGGCTGTCACTGTCACATTCACATTCATTCACATTCATACAAACACTGCACACACATGACTTTTCTCTACATTAAAGCTGGGGTACGCAACCTATTTTGACATCAGTTACAAATAATGACGCCATGAAATAAGTGATCTGAAGAGGTTCTATATCAAATTTTCTGCATGATGGTTTTTTAACCATTTAAATAACACCCTCCCTTATGCATTTCTCTCTACACCAATCACACTGCTGCTAGGACCCTAGGAGTTTTAGGTCATATTCACACGGAAACAGAACAAAACGTTAAACAATCTGTTTTTCTTTGCCATTTTGAGAAACTTTCCTCGTAAACACAAAAACATCTTTCAGGAAATGTGTCCATCCACACTAAACCACCAACGACCATACAAATGATGCTGTAGCGCTGCTACACCAAGAAACGGATAATCACAGAATGAACCAGGTCAGGGGGAAATAAAGGGTCTACGGCACAAGTGTATAGCTGTATTTACTGCAGGCGGAGAGTCAGACTGACTGTAGACACAGAGAGAGAGAGAGAGAGCAACGCAAACCACCACAAGTAAAAATAGTCTCTATGAAAATAAGTTTGGTCTCTTCTCCTTTCCCCACTTCATGATTCACTTTCACTCGTGTGTAAATTCGCTGAGGGCAGGACGTGTTCTAGTGATATTTAGCGTCTTTTCAGGCTGTATTTAGTTACTTTTCATTGAAAGTAGTTGGCTACACTGCCAAATCATCTCCAAACACATGACGACAATGACAGCAAAGTTAGGAACAGTGAATATCATTGTTTTCCCAAAGTAACGTATTTGTTGTCTACACGAAAAAACGAGGACGGCATGTTGAGGTTTTCCCTCTCTGGGACCCGTTTTCAAGAAAATACCACCTCAGGTCTCCAATACGATAAAAAATCCATTTCTATGTGGACAGGCTGTTAATTATGACCAGAGTGTTCCTGGCTCAACAGCTCTTATACACTTTTACACAATACTCACACAGAGTAGAGCTGAGTATGAAATCAACCACACACGATCAACTCTCCCATTATCTGTGTCATTTACACCAACGGCAGGTGCAACTTAAAGCTACAGTGTGTAACTGCTGTCACCCAAACACTGTTAGTGTTGCTGTACTTGAGTGTAACAGACATTTGTTTCCTTATACTTTATATATATACCTTAATGAATTATGGGTTTATTTCATTATGTTTCTCATTATTAAAACAGGCTCTTGCTTATTGGAAAGTATGAGACAAATTCAAATTGTGATCTAAGGACAGTGATGGAGGAAATGTCAGGGACCTTATGTCTGTAATTATTGGACCATAAATTGTCATATAAGAAATGAATATAGATACGAATATAAATTGTATAATATTTTACTGAACCAACATAGTCCCTGGAGTGAGGTGCTGCTTAAAAACTATTCACTAGTTTAACACATACTATACGTAACTATTTCTCAAACCAGCAGTTCAAAGGCTACAGAGGTTTTGGTAAAAATGTGTGTTTTTTTTTTCAACATATGCAAATCAACATATTTCCATCTACGCCCTTGGTATGTCAATTAAGGAAGAAAGAGAGAAACCAACCCACACAGGTGTTTTACTCAACCTTTCACATGTGTCAGGGCCGGATACCTCGTACTGAAGTCAGGATATTTAAATCCTGGGGAAAATCAAAGCATTCATGAATGTGCATGACAATTTCAGGTTTCAGTTTGATATTAGCACTTTTTTTTACTTTGGAATGTATTTTTGATATAAACAATTTCATGTTTGGTTTGGACAAATTTCCCCGAAAGGGAGAAGCAGACAGCTTCAGGGGAAGTCATCAAAGATAACGATCATGGTCTCGATGGTACAGGAAATCAGCACAAACATTATCAGATCACACTGATGTGAACATTGTAAAACATTTGAAACTCCCTATTTAACCCAAACTAATCACAAATAAGCCTAATCATAACACTGACCATTTAAAAAATATTGGGGAGATTACTCAATTTATTTGTTGTTTATCCACCAGATGACGTCTGCCACACCTCCTTCCTCTCGTAGCTCCTCCCCCCAGAAGGTTTGCCACTCCCAGACACAGACTGATGTTTTAAAACCCTTACTGGGTGGCATTACCGGTGGGGGCGGGACTCTGAGAAAGAGGAGGCGTGTTCTCTCCAAGGATGGACGAAGCAACATACGAATCGAGCATGTCAGCGGGCGGGGCGCGCTCTACATGCGTGACCTCTGGACAACATTTGTGGACATGCAGTGGCGCTACAAGTTCTTCTTGTTCACCGCGACATTTGCAGGGACGTGGTTCCTGTTCGGAGTGCTTTGGTACCTGATGGCGCTGGTGCACGGAGACCTCCTGGGTGAGAAAGAAGGCGGCCTTTTCAAAGAGAAAGGGCGGCGTCCATCGGTTAATGTATAGAGATAACACACATGGCTTGATATGGTTTACATGAATTTCAATCAAAACAGAGCAGTTTTTACATTTTCCGGTGCTACACAAACACCAATGAGGTCTAAAACCAAACTGCTTCAAGTAAATTAAGTATGAAATCTGTTGTGGCACATAATGTGTAGATTGATTGATTAAGTCAGGGGTGTCCAAACTTTTTTTTCACAGTAACATTTAAATATAAATGCACTGTTTTATCATAATTTAAATTTCATCGTCACAATTATCATTTTTAAATGTAAAAGTAAATAATATATAATGTAATATATATCAAAATGTCCCAGAGGGCCGTGATTGGCCCGTGCCTGCTTCTGTTCTGACTACATATCACACCTGCGATGACAAAAAAAACCCTCAAAACCAACTGAAACAATGCCCATAATGAAACTATGCTCATAATGAAACGGAAAAGATGTGAGAAGACATGCTCGGTTGAGTCATATAAAGACAGTGTTGTATTACACATCAACCTGCCCTAGAAATATAGTTTTTGGGAAAATAAAATGTCCTACATAAAAAAAATAGAATTACCTGCTATTGGTTGGTTGTTCACCTCTGATGACCAATGCATGTTTCAGTCTATAGAAGATTTGCTAAATTGTATTGCAGTGTATTTGACTGTATTTGGTGTGAAGAGTGTGTGATGAAAAAGTATTCTCTGCTGCTTTCCTTCTATTATTATATCAATACTTGCTTCTTGTACTTTAAGTCATGTAATACTGTAGTTTCCTCATCAGTCCACACATACTTTCCACTGTGGAAGGTGAAGTGATGTTTCATTCATTTAATATGGTATCGTAACCATATCGCTTGCATTTATTCACAATTTCCTTTTATCGACATGCAAACTTTTCCGTCTCCATCGAGTTTAAAAACCTTTCTTATTTTCCATGTTTTCATTCAGGCGGCGGACAAAAATAAGCAAAGAGGAACCTGATTTATCAACAACATCATACATCATACACTCTTGTCAAAGAGATTTATAACCTCAATGAGTCCTGGTTAAATAAAAACAGACAAATCATACATCAGCTTGATTAAAAGCATGTGATTTCATGTCCCCACACCCTTGAATTTTTGTCCATCCACACTTAACCGCTCATCTGTGAGCTGAAGTGAACGTTTGTACCTAATTTTAAGAAAACTTTCACAAGTTCAGACACTATTTGTAATCAGCTCATTGGTGAGTGTTTGCCACATTTCAAAGGATTTCCTGTCGATGTTCAGGAAATAACTGTCATGCAAGGCAATGTGACAGTGACAGCGTTACAGCAAATGATTAATCAATGTATGTCTAAACATGGAGGTGTCTTATCAGAAGTCTAATATGTTGATACCTTTAGTCCAGTGTATCTCACACCTGGTCCTCGGCACCCTCTGCCCTGCATGTTTTAGATGTTTCCTAGCTCAAACAAAGCTCATCAACAAGCTCTGCAAAAGCCTGGTAACTACCCAAGTTATATGAATCAGATGTTTTGGAGGAGGGAAACATCTAAAACAAGCAAGGCATTGGGTCCCGAAGGTCAGGATTAAGCATTTGTACACAATAGGAAGGAATTCTCTCAAGGTGTTTTTCAGTTATTGCGTTCACAAGAATGGGGCTGACAGATAGGACAAATGGACCCGAAAACATGATGCCTCCAGCCATAAAAATCAGAGTTATATGTTTATGTGTATGTAACATTTTTAATAACACAGGTTTTTGTTGGACCATGTCTCTCTAGAGTTTGACCCTCCGTCAAACCACACCCCCTGTGTGATGCAGATGCAAACCTTGACTGGAGCCTTCCTCTTCTCCCTGGAGTCCCAGACGACCATTGGCTATGGTTTTCGCTGCATCACTGAAGAATGCCCGGCTGCCATTGTCCTCCTCATTATCCAGCTGGTCATCACCATGCTGATGGAGATCTTCATCACTGGTACCTTCCTGGCCAAGGTAGTCAATATTACAACATCTGGCTCTCTCATCTTATCTCCCTGTATATCTACATTCATACAGTTTTCATACAACCTGCTGCACCATATCAATTTGTGTTTCTGTTTTGAGTGCATGCACTTTTACATGAAGATGATCAAACGGAAACTGGATATTTCTCTGGTCAGGTGGCTCGGCCAAAAAAGCGAGGAGAGACGGTAAAGTTTAGCCAACATGCGGTGGTGTCGACCCTTGAAGGTCGACCGTGCCTGATGATCAGAGTGGCCAACATGCGCAAGAGTCTTCTCATTGGGTGTCAGGTCAGTGTGCAGTATGAATACAGGTCAAGGCAAACTGACAGAGATGAATTTGTAAACTGGTGAACTGATTTTAGAAAAAACACTTCCTTCCAGGTGAATGGAAAACTGCTCCAGACATCTCTGACCAAAGAAGGCGAGACGGTTCGTTTGGACCAGAGAAATGTCCCGTTCCAAGTGGACACGTCCAGTGACAGTCCCTTCCTCATCCTGCCCCTCACCTTCTATCATGTCATAGATGATGACAGCCCTCTGCGGGCCTGGGCAGCCAAGGGTAAGTTTGGGCTTGAGGGCTGAAGATTGGGTGGTTAGGTGACTGTATGACCAAAATGGATGTCGTGAAGGGAAGCCAGTGCGGAAATGACTGAAAGCTGTATTCTCCGGAATGACCATCAGGGGGCAACATGTTTTTATGTAGGTCTTTAAGAAAATAAACCAACTTCTCACTTGATTGTTAACATCAGTAAACATTTTCCTGACAAGTTTCTGGTCTCAATTGCTAGTGTCAGGTCTTCATTACATCATGATGTACATATTTTAAGTTATGGTCCCATTAAAAAGTCAAACAGATGATAAAACACAACATATTTTTGTAGGATGGGCCACAAACCTTCAAATGTTAGCACTCTTGCCTTTGTAGCAAGCAGACCCGGGTTCATGACCTGGTTGGAAGAAGGGTCTTTCTGCACAGAGTTTGCATGTTCTCCCCTTGTGTGCGTGAGTTTTCTCTGGGTTCTCCAGTTTCCTCTCACAGTCCAATAATGTGCAGACACTCCTGTGACCCCTGTGACCCTCATGTTGAGGATAAATCAGTAGAAAATGGATGGAACTCTAAAGGATTTACAGCCGGCACTGTCCAAGGTGCAGGTCCACTGCTTTTCCATTTATGGTAACTTCTCATTGAAAATACAACATGGTACTAGCCAAAACAGCCAGCTCAGGACTTCAAAGTGGGTATTCACAGATGTTGGGCTGCTACTTGGCTCGAAGAACCTTTGGCACCTCTTTCATTGAACCAAACTGAAACTGAAAGTACTTGCCTTCTGCCTTCTTTCCTCTTTCTTAATGTCCTATCTCCTTACTTTTCATTTACCTCCACCAGGTGGAGGCTGGACAGATCCAGAACTGGCTGATTTTGAGTTGCTGGTGATCATGAGCGCTACAGTGGAGCCAACCTCCGCCACCTGCCAGGTCCGCACCTCCTACCTGCCTGACGAGATTCTCTGGGGCTATGAGTTTCCCCCTGTAGTCTCCCTTTCCCCATCAGGTAAATATGTAGCAGACTTTGCCTTCTTCGACAAAGTGGCCAAGACCAAGACCATGCCTATTTTCAAACCATCCAGCCCCCAGCACAACCACCAGAGCAACGGGGGTGGGAGTGTGTCTGAGGTGACCGATTCAGAGAAGATTCGTCTGGAGCAGAGCTACAGAGAGAGGGGAGGGGATGACCGCGGCCGGGTCAGAGACACTCCACTCAGTGTTCGCATCAGCAACGTGTGAACACGAGAGCAAGAAGTTCAGTGTAAACAGCAAAAACATCACATTTCAACACCTTTTGGACACTGTCTTTTCAGACTGCCCTGGACGTACATGAGAAAGATATATTGGTTACACCAAATGACACAGAAAGCAAACATGGACGATTATGAATGACTTTATGGTTACTTTATAATTGTCATACGTTTGCTGGGGAGTTTGCATGTTCTCCCCGTGTGTGCATGGGTTTTCTCCGTGTTCTCCGATTTCCTCCCACAGTCAAAAACATGCTGGTTTGGCGATTAGGCGATTTGGACACTCTAAATTGACGATAGGTGTGAGTGTGAGAGTGGGTGGCTGTTTGTCTCTATGTGTCCCCGTGATGGACTGACGACCTGTCCAGGGCGTACCCTGCCTTCCGCCTTATGCCTGCTGGGATTGGCGCCAGCGTCCCCTGCTGGAATAACATACTACCTAACTACTATTTACATTTGAATGTGAGATTTAAAAAAGACACACAAGCAGTTGAGAGGATCTTGGGCTGTTTGGGTATTACCCCCAGATCAGTAATGCAAAAACTGTAAATGAGTAAGTGAGTTTCAGGCTTGAGTGGGTGCAGTGTTTCCCCCTCAACACTTAGGATTTTTTTTTATATTTCCCATTTGCTAAAAATAAACAACTCACTGCCTGAGTTTCAACACAAATGTGTGTATCATACGTGGCATTACATGAACACTAAAGCACTTGAGATTAATCTATGTGACATACGTGTAGCACTAAAGTTGAAAATGAAAATGCAAGTGTGCTTAACTGTGGTTTGAGGTAGTCTCTATGCTGTGTCACTCTATTGGCACGAGTGCAACTGTCACTGCTGTTAGCACTTTATGTACATTATGTACAATTGCACCTTAGAAAGGTTAGCTGTTTGGGATCTAACCTTAGGGGAGATGTGATCTTTTTTTAAGCACTAATAAAAGCACCTACATGTTAAATGTCAGTTTATTATTATTTACAACAGATAGTTGCTGTTGTTTTTTGTTGTCTCAGTGGCTTTCAGACGATTCATGGATCGTCACAGACACATAAGACAGATTTTTCTTTGTGGAAAAGGAGACGTGGTTTTCTAACACTGAAAATAATCACAGGCATTCTGTTGAAAAAAACCCTCTTTCCATTTTCCGTCTAGACAACAAGAAGGTCTTGTGAGATCATGAAACCATGGGTGAGTTATGAGGGACGTGAAAGTGATGTTTCAAAATCTCTAATGGTTTTGATGAAACTGAGCAGTGACAGTGACGTTTAAACATGACAGATTAAGCAAAAATGAACAGTGCGGCTCTGAATATGTCGTGGAGTGTTTTTTTTTTAAGTGCAGCTGGAGGGATCAAGCGATACTATTCTCTTTAACAAATGTAAAATAAAGTGTATAAAGATGACAATGAGTTATTCTCGTACATTCTTGAATGTCTTCCACTAAAAACTTTTTGGAAAAGTTTCATATTTGTCATGACCAAAAAGTTAGTCATCTTATTGCCACAAAATAAACGCACAAGGAGATTCTTCTCACTCTGTTGTGTTTCTGTTTAGTTTTTTTTTTTTTTACATTTAACACAGGCTCCGCATAGCCACTCCATTACTGAACATCCCCCATGTCCACATAGCATCTCTGTTGTAGGCTTATCTGTAAATAAAGTTAATTTTAAGTATTTTTATTGGCTCTTTCCTCTTTCACATGAACATGTGTCCTCACAAGGAAACTGTGCTTTATTTAAAAAAAAGAAGAAAAAACAGTAGTTACACAGAATTTCACAGAACTGTTTTTTTGTTGTGTTTTGTTTTTTAATCCAAAATGGTCATTTTAATTTGTAATTCTGAGTGAAATTGACTGCCCACCTTTCATCTCTCTGTCAATGTTGTGGAGAAAATAAGGAGGATGAAGGCAGATGTAAAGGTTCAGCAGATGTGAGTTCTGAACTGGAGCACAGACGGAAAACGAAACCCACGCAACAGAAAAAGCTAACTCAATTCCTGGCACGGCCACATTTGACAGGATGTTTTCAATCATGCTTCTCTTTTGCACTTCTCTGCTGAGCTCGTACAAAGCTAAAGGTAGAGTCTTAATTTACTACACCTTTTCCTTCAAATACTGCTTAATTGTTGTTGTTGTTCTCATTTATATGTCATGCTATCAGTTATACTGTTTAAAATCTAGTTATCATCTCTAAGGCTATTTGAAATTCTCTACATTGGCTGCAAAACTCTACACTTTTTGTTCATCTTGAAATTGTTACTTTCAAATACTGATTCACATTTGATTGTTTGATTGATTGATTGGTTGAAGTCATAGTAGGTCTTTGATTAATTTGGATGAATTACTTTTCTTATTTCAGTTATTGTTTGAGGAGAAGTTGACAACAGTTACTTGCCTTTTTCCTCTTGTCAGTTCCAGAAACAATCTTGCTGTGTAGCTTTTCACAGATGTGACTGTTTGTTTGAGCAGTGAAATCTACCTCACGGTGGTTGAAGGAACTAAAACTTCTATCTTATTTATAAAAGCTTAAACAGCTTTCCCCAGAACCTTTCTGTATGATTTTAGACTGCGGGACAGTGTCTTTTGATAATCCACTCAGTATCATTTGGACGCATTAAGTCTGTCGCAGGTTTATTTTGAATGGGTATCGTCAACCCTTGAACGTGACTGTCTTTTCCTTTAATTCAGCATTTTCATTTTTTTTTTTTTTTTTTACAGAATGCAGCACTACAACTCCTTTATTTGTGATGTTGGGGACAGATGCACACCTGGAAGTCACGGAACCTGTTCATTTAGTTCAGCACAGTCAGTTTAGATGGACATTTAATAACAGTGTCAATATAGTGAGGGTATTTTCTGATAACACAAACCGTACACATGACAATTATAAAAACAGGGCCACTATTTCAGGAGATTACTCTTTGCTGTTGAAGAACCTGCAACAAGTGGATAAAGGTTATTACACTGCAGTTTTTCTCAGTGACGTTGACAAATGTTTGGCTGAATACAGCATCACGGTTGAAGGTATGTTGCTTTGTTGTCTCCTACTTCCTTAAAATATGCGGAAGTGTGTATTGAAACATTATCAACTGTGACTTTTGTGATCCAAAAACGTACTACCACAGATAGAAAAACAGTTTTTAGCCATGCAACGAAAGGCCCACCTAATAAAACTCATGCCTCTTTAAGTTTACAATATCTTTATCCACTTTATCTCACTATTTGACAGCGTTCTCGGGCTGGAGGCTTAGGTTTTTAAACTCTCCCATCAACAACTCCTGGTTCTCCATGATGTAAAACTGACGATTTGTTCAGGAGAGTTTATAAAACTGAACCTCCAGCTAGAAAAAGCTGTGTAGCGACAAGAAGAAGTGGTCAAACATATTTTTTGAGATATCATAGACTCAAACTACGACAGTGCATTGCATTCACTTGAAAAAATAAATTTTGATTTGTTTTCCAAATCATTATTTCTGTTTTTCTGTGGGGAAATTATCAAGAAAAAACTGAAAAAAAAGATAAAAAAAACAGTTGTTTTTTTTCAAATGAATGCAATGGGCTTCCTTATTAAGCAGACATAGAGCTAATTATGTGAGACTTTTGTTTCCAGTTCCAAGACAATGCACACTGGGCAACATGCTTCAGTGTTGATAATGATAATGTCAAAACCTCCGACATTGCATTTAAAAACCCCTCAACTATCTATTTAACCACTCTATATGCCTGTTTTCCCTCCCCTTAGATCTAGTGTCTGCCCCTGAGCTGACAGTGGAGTCTGTGTCCAACAACTCCGACTTGTGCGTCCTCACTGTGAACTGCAGCGCGCAGGACTCACACATCCAAAGCACTTTAAGATATGACGCCAACAACTGCAGTCTGCTGGAAGGAGAAACATCCAAGGTCACCGCCGATGGTGCTTCCCTCCAAATTAAACTGGTAAACTGCTCGGTCAGTTGTAACCATAGAAACCATGTCAGTGAGCTAAAGGCCGTGAAGAAGATTCAACACTTCTGCCCAACAAAATCTGGTAAGAAATAACAGCCAAATGACAAGAAACATTTTTAACATATTAAGGAGAGCTAGTATCTTTAGATATTTTTAGATATCCAAACAGTTTAAGTTTAAGTTATCTGGTTTTGTTTTGGAGTGGAAGATTTGCTCATTTAGGCTTGGGCCAGCGCTTGTTAAGTTTTAGTTTGTTCTTTCCAGAACAGTTCAGTCATCTCAGAACTAGTTGCAAAGTCAAAACCTCAATTGTGCACAAATCACATTGTGCTTTCTTTTTTTTCTTTTCTTTTCCTACAGCTTCAAACAAAACCACCCAAGTTGTGATACCTGTGACTGTCATCGGGATTTGTCTTGTCCTTTCCATTGGCCTTTTCTTGAAACGTAAGTTCAGCGTGCAGAGAAAAATATACTTCACTCAGAGCCGGATGAAATAAATGGACTATACTAGGTAGACAGTATTTTTTGGGCTCCCCTCCATCGATGTTATTTATGAATTGAAATCTGAAACTTACCAAAGTTACATTTTACATAGCGTAGTCTTTGGTTACGAGTTGGTTCTTTGTATGCCAAAATAAGTCATGTGTTGTATATTAAACAGTCTATCAGACTATTTTTGGATTTTTATTACCGTTTTTATATGTTACTACAAGGCTCTATTAAATGCTATTAAATGATCCTTATCTTAGTCTCAGTACTCTTTCTGGGCCTAGAGGCTCCGTCAAAACTATACCGGGCTTACTCATCATTTGGTCATTCTGTGACGGCGCTGATGTTGACGGTGCCACAGGCTTGGCTCTGCTGATAAGAGCAGGTTCACAGCTGTGACAGAAACATCTGTCTAGCCCCCGGCTGCCTCTGCCTTTTCTTTTTACGTTTTGCCGCACCTGAAAGCATTTTGAATGTTAAACGTCCTGCTCCTGCCTGCTAGCCTGCTAGCTAACTGTCCCGCTTAGTCCTGACCCCTGACCTCCCCTCTGACTGAACTGACTGGCGTTTATGTGAGATAAACAACGCCACTATTTTTTATTGAATTAATAAATATTGATATATTAACACTGAAATAAATTTGTATATATAAATTTTTTGTCCCTCTGTCTGGGGCCCCCCCTGCCAATCGGGCCCTAGGCACGTGCCTAGTTTGCCTTTGCGTTAATCCGGCTCTGACTGCACTATAGAGGAGGGCATCTTCATGTCATCATTTATTCATTTATTCCCTTTTCCAATGGCTGCTTATTCATTGATTTACAGAATGACAAAAGGAGCCAACAAGTTGCTTATATTATTTTCTGCATATGAAGAATGTGAGCAACTCTCCCAAATAATGATTCAGTGAAAGCTTGAAAAACCATTCAAGGAAAAATGATTTGGCAATAATATAACTGTATTTTAAGGAAAAGTTAAATAATGAAGTAAAATAAACCTCTAACCACCAAACACCCAAACTAAATATTATTACTTTTGTAGTTTCCTTAGAGCGGAGGTGTCAAACTGGTGGCCTGCAGGCAACATGCGGCCCTCCAATCAATATCAAGTTATAATGAAAACATGGCCCACAAGCTCACCTTCTTTTACACCCAGCATGTGCAGCTGAGACACAGCGAGGTGATAGAATATAGACAGAATAGAATACTAAACATGCTTTGCTAGAGTGAATGGTTGTTTGTCTCTATATGTGTCCCCTGTGATGTCAGCTGAGATTGCCCCCCGCGACCCTCCAGTGGAGGATAAAGTGGTACAAAGCGGATGGATGTATGTTTTTGATATGAATAGATTTATTTTTGCGTCATAAATATGTTTTTATTGGAAAGTAAAGATCATTCCATATGAAAACAAGCACTTTTACTTCTAATTCTGTCAAAGTATCATCATGAATATCTTAATTGTGGTGTCATGGAGGATTGTGTTAGCCCGGCCCCCTCTTTACCAGACAGATTTGAGTTTGACCCCCGTGCCTTAGACGGTTAAATGAGTAAGTGTGATTAAGTTGCCACCAAATGGTCCTCCTCCCTGAACATTATGACATATATTCATATAATATTCTACAGGTAGACCTACAGGTAGGACACAGACCTGTGAAAATACAATATATGACACTCTTCAGGTAAGTGACAACTTGTGTTTAAAGTTTCAGGGTGAAGAGGTGAAAGTGAAAGCTTCCTTGCAAAGACAACAGAAATTCATACTCTCTGACCTTTAACTACACGGTATATTTTTGGGGCCCACGGTTAAAGTTCAGAGAGCATGTGCTTCAGCCATGCTGCAGTACTGATTCTTGCCACATTAGTGCACTTCCACCACAAATTTCTGCATGCACGGACATTGCAGCAGTTCCATTCACACTACAGGAAAAAGGAAAATCTGCACTGTGTCTGTGCATGCATATTTAAATCAGCATAAATTGGCATTCACTCCAGAACAAAACCTTTCTTCTTCATCTGCTTTCTGAATTCCTGCATCATTTCTAGCACATTGCTATAAGGCGCATTCATCTTGCTGGTGTTGTTGGTTCTAAATGTTACTTTACTTTAACTTGGGACAGTGCTCAATACTTTGATTCCTTCAGTCGGATCAGTTGAAAGATCATTTGAATGAGGCACCAAAATGAAAGATCCAAAATATGGCACTTTTCCGCGAACCAGTTCTAGCACAGCTCAGCTTTTGCTTGATAGTACCATGGTACTATTTTAGTACCTGCTCTGACGGGGTTCTGACGGAGCTGAGTTGATAGGATGTGTGACGTCGACAGACTGCCGTGTACTGATTGGTCAGAGAGTGTCGTCACTGGAAGAGTCATGAGCTCGACGTCCGACAGAAGAATCGAAAGACTTAAAAATCCTGAAAACATGCATTAATCCATCATAAATCTCAAATGATTCAGTTACACTGAAAACCACTGCTTTACAAAACAAAGTCACAGCTGTTTCATGAAGCTGTGCTATGATGACTCCGCCCATGTTGAGGAGGTACTATAGTAATGAAAAACCAACCAAACCGTACAGAGTAGAGCCGTGCCGTGCCGAGCCGTGCTGGAACTGGGTAGTAGGTAACATTATGGTGGTGGGGTTTTTCTCTTTCACACATGGCAGTGTGTGACATCGCTGATTAACTACTGGCAATGCTCGGATTCCCAAATATTGGCTAATTTCAGTGTGAATGAATGAATTATTAGGGCGCATGCTGTCACCGTCATATTATCACCTGTGATTTTCCTGCTAAATGAAATTGTCAAAATGGCTGCTGTGTGATTGTGGGCCTTTTATTAACAGTTAAGGATTGCATTTTGTTTTTCTTTATTTGATTAATGGATTTTGTATATATATATTTTTTTTCAGAACAATAATTCAGTTCAAACCGTGGCTCCGAATCCCCCAAGTTTTTCTTCAACTACCATCTATGCCCACCCTGAACCAGACCAATCCACCAGGACGCCAAACATCGACTCAGTAGAGACCCTGTACGCTAGAATTGATCAATCTGCCAAGACGAAGCCCCCAAGCTCACACCATGGACAACATAATTAATGATTGTGCCAGGATGAGTTTTTCTACTGTATAAAGTGTGCATATGTTTTTATGTGTGTGTGTGTATATATATATATATATATATGTTAAGTTATACTGTATATATTTTTATAAAGACAATATTTATACACATAAACTGGTAATGGCACATCAAGTGTGTTGTGTACCTGCTTCCTCTGGAGAGGGCGCTCTTGAGTGGTGTGTAACTCTGTTACGCATCCAATTCAGAAAAAACATACTTTGTACCCAGGGACACGAACACAACACAGACATTTTTACTGAACAGTTTTTTAATTTCAAGTTAAAAGTTTCATATTCAAACTCCTTAATCAAAAGAAATGATCAAATTTGAGATACAATAAAAGCTAAATTTCTGCAAATCAGGGATTTTTACTGATGTAATAAGATGTAATAAAAATGTAATAAAAGCTACATTTTCCATAAGTTGTGACCAGGACTAACTGGGTTCTGTTCAGAACATCTATGATGATTAAGTTAAGGCATTATGTCTATAATATGACCTCAATCAGATATAAAAACAACTATGTTTGTGTGTGTGTTAACATGTACCTCCCAAGTTTGTGTGAGAAACCAACTACAGTAACTCCCCGCGTTTTAAACCCGATTTCCACACAGTTTGGTTTGTTACAAACGGCAGAGATGTAGTTATGATACAGGACGTTGTCACACATTAAAAATACGTGCTTTCATGTTGAAATACTTTGTGTTATGCTCTTTAACAATGACAGACATGGTGTGGCACGTAGCTATAAATATTATATTTAAAAAGAAATAAAACAAGTTTGACTTTTCATTTGAATTTATTAAGGAATATTAACGTACCATTAGTGTCAACAACCAATACTTCAAAAATATTTTGAAGTACACACACACACACACACACACAAACGGCGTATGCATTGACCCAAAAGCTGTCAGGTTTCCAGTGTATTTTAGCACATATTGATATAATCAAATACTTTATACACAATATAAAAAAAAATATTATATACTACGGAAGCACAAGGCATTCATTTGAAAAAAAACCAATGGTAATACTAATGTAATACCATATATGTGACAGGACTATCTCCCAGAGTCTTAAACCCAGATAAGAGTAAAACTAGATTAAACTAAACTGTCCATGTTGTTATAAATCAAAATCTCAATAAAGGAATGAATGTGTTTATTGTTTCAAATGCACTCTAAACTCAGAAAAAAAAAATTCAGTAAATCAGAAAAATGCACTTCCGTAATATACACTATGACATAGAATTAAAAAAGCTTATTCAATTGAACATTAAAAGCTCATTGAACCCTTTGCTGTTCAAAACACTTGCTGTTACTGACATATTTCGAGCTGTATCTCATTTTTTGGATAAACGTCATTGAACATTAAACCAGAAAATGTTTTAAATGCCAAAAATGTATAATTCGAAACATGGTAGTGAATGTGACTGTGTATACATGCATCCCTCACATACAGAAATACAGAAATATGATATCACGTGTACGATGACGTACGTATGTGAGAGACCACTACGCTTATTGCGCTGCAGGAAGTCAAACCCGGCTTCACTTCCCTATGTCAAATGTTCTTGTATTATACTGGATCACAATGGGACATATTTCATTTCTATGTGCTGCATTGTTGGTGTTTTTCTGTCCAAAGCAAGGTAATACATTTTTATTTATTCTAATATTCAACATTTTTGATTGTGTGGATAAGTTAACACATAGAAGTTAACACGGAGTTCCCCCTCGCGCGCCCCTCTGTGAGAGTCAGAGTCCGCAGCGGACATAGAAGAGGCTCCACACACACACACACACACACACCGTATTGCAAAGAAATGCGTACGCTGAATGCCATTCAGGAAATTAATTTAAGATAAATGAAAGAAAGTCTTAATATTGAGTGAAACTGAATATATGGAATGAAACTTTGAATAACTGGAATGAAACTTTGAATAAATGGAATGAAACTTACTGGAATGAAACTTTGAATATATGGAATGAAACTTTGAATAAACAAAACTTTGAATAACTGGAATGAAACTTTGAATAATTGGAATGAAACTTTGAATATATGGAATGAAAATGTGAATATATGGAATGAAACTTTGAATAATTGTAATGAAACTTTGAATATATGGAATGAAACTTTGAATACATGGAAAGAAAATTTGAATATATGGAAAGAAACATTTGACATTTAAGCATTTAGCTTACAAAAGAGGAATACATTTCATAGAACACTGAATATATGGAATTAAAGTCTGAATACATTGAATGAAACATATTTTGTCCTGTAACAAGGGTAGCATATGTGGGACTAAATTAAGGTTATAAAGACATTTGGGGATAAAATATCATTTCATTTTCCTGGTCTTGTTTTCCTGTGATTTGCTGACAGAACAAGAATAATTTGGACACATATTATATTATTATTTTTTATTGTACTGTGCCGCATGTGTCTCTTTACAGGGTCCAGTGCTGTGACTCCTCTATTTGTGGAGAAAGGGAAGGATGCGTTTCTGAAGGTGTTGGAGACGGATGTACCAGCAGAATTTACCCTTCTAATATGGAAGGTCAATGACAGTGATGTTTTAGTGGCATTTGGATCTAACAAAGAACCAGAAGTCGCTGGTAAATACAGTGGAAGGATTGATGTGAAAAACTTCTCTCTGACTTTGAAGAATCTCCAAGAGGCAGACAGTGGAGTTTATATTGCCCGACTCACAGTGAAAACAAAAGAAAACATACTCGCTGGATACAACGTCACAGTTCAAAGTAAGTTTCTCAACATTTCAGAAGTTACCAGGGCATCTGCTGCCATCTTTCTTTAACTCCATTCCACACAATCCTTTCAGATCCAGTGTCTCCAGTCGAACTGACAGTGGAGAACATGTACCAAAGTGCCGAGTTGTGTGTTGTCACGGTGACTTGTAGCACGCAGGACTCCTGTCACATCAACGCGTCTTTTAGATGTGACACAGAAACCTGCAGCCAGGAGGATGGAGGACTGAGAACTGTGTCCACAACCTGGGGCACTTCCCTCCAGCTCTATCTGTCAAATGACTTGACAATTACCTGTAACCACAGCAACCAAGTCAGCTTGAAAAGGAACATGACGAGGATTGAAGATTTTTGTCCCTTACATGCAGGTCAGTGATAGACAAAATGACTTTTAAGTTAGAATAAACACAGGTAAAGAGAAGATCTTCACCTTGAAATGCATTCTCTGTTTATTTGTTTGTTTTTTATCACAGATTCTGCATCATCATATCTCTACATTGCTGTCATCGTTGTGGTTGCCACGGTCACCATAACCACCATCTTCACAGCTGTTTATATTTATCATCGGAAAAAAAGAAAAAGGCGTATGTTAAAACAACTACGTTTTTTCTTGATGAAATGTTTAAATGTAAAAAAAATTCTAAAAATACAAGGTATATTAAAGCAAATGATGTGTTTTATAGGTGAAAGCGCTGAAAACACAGTGTATGCATTTACTCAGGTGAGTGACTCTCATTATGATATTTACCTTTGAGAAAACAATAAAGGAATTTCAGATTTTCAGCAATTTTTACAATAGAATACACATTTGAATGACATTTAAACAACAGTGACCTTCTTACTGCGGTCCTAATTTAAAACAGAGTGCCCACACTTACATCTATCTATTTATCTATCCATCTATCTATCTATCTATCTATCTATCTATCTATCTATCTATCTATCTATCTATCTAAGAATATATGAAATGAAAGTCTGAATATATGGAAAAGTACATCGACATGTACGTTGACATTTTCTTTTATTATTTTCTAGGGTCCAAATGCCAGCCCAAATGGAACAGAAGCAACTGCTGGGACCGGAGATGAGAGTGTGTCCAGCATGTATGCTCAGGTCCAACACCTGCCCAAGTCCTGAACAAAACGTGTAAAAAAAGGACTAACAAACTAATCCCGTCTGAATAGGGCTGTTCTCACCATTACAATCACTGAGGTCTGCAGAAAAATCACTTCTTGTGGTACCTCGGTCGAGATTTAAACACTGGCGAGACTGTTCCACAGAAAAAAAATTGCTTAGTGATGTAGCGGATTACAATTATGTAAATGTTGTAAAAAATGATGTAACGTCGTTACATGTAATCCGTTAACCCCAACACTGCCGATTCCGATATCAACTGATACCAATACCAATATATACAGGCTTTTTTTCCCCACAAAACTAATTTTAGGTCACATCAGGTATCTCCTGTTGTGTTGTTAAATAACACAAGTGCAGTGCCCGTACAAAATCTGTTTTTGTGTGTGTTTAGTAATTTTTGGTTTGGTGTGTTTGAGTGCTCATTTCACTATTACACAGGAAAAGTTCAGTGACATTTTTATTTGTGCAAATACTGATACTGACATAATTGCGTATAATAAATATGGAAAATTGAACTACATGGTTGCATTGGGATGCAGAGCTAGAGTTCAGTAGGGTAACAGGGTAACAGCTGCAAATGTGCTATGTGTTAACTAAATGATGTATGTTTGTTCAGGCATGATGCAGTAATCATTGCTGTACTATTATCATACATCTAGTTAGATGACACTGCTACTTTTGTGTTTTGCACTGAGAGTTGGTGTCTTGCTTAATGTTGTGAGTGTCAAAATAGAAGGCACTTCCTGTTCAGTTGAATTTCAGCTACTCATTATTGCTTACCGTAAGTTAAGCTCACCACAATTATATATTCCAAGAATTTACGTCGATATGAACAGATTACGTTAATAGTGAAAACATTTTTCAATTGTGCTGAAAATAATGAATATAAGAAACTCTATGTTGCACATTCTTATAGCCTCTGTATTTACTGTATATTTAAACACAGTAATGCAAAAAAGCAGCAAAATGCTCCGTGTTCTGAGGGTTAAATCTTGACTGAAAACCCTCTACTTCTCCTGTATGTGTTACTTTTTGTTTCTCTACAGAAAAAACCCCTGCACAGGATATGGGTTAAGGCTTCAAAGTGAATCAAGTTGCTAGAGCCACCTCATCAATTCAAGTTGACTAAGCTTTTGTATATAGTAGCAGTGAAATAACACCTAATAATAACCTCGAATTTTACGATGCAGGAAGGGTTCATTTCATGTTCCTGCATATTGCACTGAGACATGTGTTCTCCACATTTTCATTGAAATGTATACTGCACATGTAGGAAGGGTACATGTTCCAATCACTCAAAAAAGGCAGAGTATAGTATGACGTCCAAAATATTACAAAAAGTCATAGTTTAGTATGTTGCCCAAAATCACTCAAAAAAGTCATAGTATATTATGTTGCCCAAAATCACTCAAAAAAGTTGTAGTATAGTATGTCGTTCAAAATTTGACAAAAAAGACATAGTAAAGTATGCTGTCAAAAATAAAATAAAAAGTCATAGTACAGTATGTTGTCCAAATTCACTCAAAAAACTCATAGTATAGTATGTCGTCCAAAATTTGACAAA